>NW_028300916.1:4007500-4242500 GCF_049000335.1 Polistes dominula | reverse complement strand
GCGGATTCAACCTCGAGACAAGTTTAATTCCAACATCGGCGAACCTTTTCTCTCATTATCCTTGTCCTGTCTTTTCTTTTCTTTTCTTTTTTTGTTACCCCAAAAAATTACGATAAATTCATTCCTTCTGATTATCCTCGAATCATCTGAGTCTTCAAATTTATCTCCTTTTTTTTGGTTTCGTTTTTATTTAAACCATCGATGAATAAGTTCGTATTTGGATTCCCATCGAGAAAGGTAGCATCAAATAATTATTAACATTTTCGTATTAATGTCTACTGCTCTGATTTCGAATTTGTTATAAGCGAAATATCAATGTGCAAAATGCGTTATGAAATATTTGGTCGAAACTATTAATTTATTATTTATCGTTCAAGTAGAGATATATATTTAAAAATTATACATCAACATATATTTTCATTTCTATCTTCTTTAAGCGTTAATTTGTATATATTTTCTGACTGTCATTTGCCACCAGTTTTTATCTTATCAACACAGGAAACTCTCTTAAAGATCGAAAAGGAAAAAAAAATAAAAGAAATGCTCGCTGACCGTAATCTTTCTCTCTCTCTCTCTCTCTCTCTCTCTCTCTCTCTCTGGCACGCCTATCATTACCCACGCAGGACGATGATCATCACGGTACCGGATTCCCGTTCCTTTTTTCTTTTCTTTTTCTTATTTCATTTCTCAAATTGATGGTCTCTACGTGCGACGCATTCCTTCTCTCAACTACGACTAGTAACGACGAATCTCTTGCAATCAGCTACACACAACAGTCTTAGAAAAAGGGATGAACGATTTCTGAAGTACGATAGGGATCGAAAGTCCTTTTTCTATCAAGAAGAAAATAAAAAAAAAAATATACTCGAGTATTGGCACCATTGTAAGCTACATATATATATATGTATTATGGATGTGAGAGAGAGAGCTTGTTAAGTTAACCATCACATTGTTTCACGAGGGCGTGGTAAACCGTATGTTGCAGCAACGAGAGTGCGTGGCAAAGGTGCTACAACGAGTAGCCTTTTTCTCTCCAAAGAAGATCGAGATGTAGTGACTGAACTCGATATATAAACTTCGATAGATGTATATTATCTCTCACTATGATTCTATATAATAGATTTTAAATTCAATAGTTAAATAAATTTATTTATTTACATCTATTCGAATAATTTAAACCAACATTCATCACCTATTTCTTTAAGATAAATTTGAAATCATTTCTTCTTATATACAAAATATAATTCTATATGCATTTCATTCAATTTTTATACAAAATCGATACATGTATTTATTTATATTAAAATAATAATTAACAATGGTAATTGTAATTGTTTCTATTTCAGGCTTGAAACTTTTCAACCCAACCACGTATTTATTAAAAAATTAAAATAAAGAATATTATATCTATATATTAATAATAATAATTAATTCATTAAAAAAAATATAATAAAATCGATGTAAAATATTTCCTCGAGATAAACACTTTTCAAGGATATTAGTTCATTAATGCAGATACAGGATAGAATCGTATCGAATGTATTAAATACGGTGGCTGGTACTCGAGAAGGGACCCTCGTTTAGATATCCGCTATGGGGTTTCAAGATTATTCGAAGCTTAAGAGAGATGATTCTTCCTGTAAGTTACTTTCTTAACGAAACGAGACTCGATGGATGGAACGGCGTTAGTATCATCGATAGCCATATCTGCGACGATCGTTCGTTCCTTCGTTCGTTCCTTCGTTCGTTGCTTCCGTGGCGAGCGATTATAGCACCGGTCGACCAGTTTCATTCTTGGAAAAATTATCGACGATTAAACTATTTGCCAGACCGGTCTTTCTTTCTCTCCTTCTCCTCTTCTCTTCTTTCATCGATACGAAACTTCCGTGAAGACGAAGAAGAAGAAGAAGAAGAAGAAGAAGAAAAAGATCTCGTAATTTGAACGAGCAAAATATCATGAAATTTATTTTTTTTGCATTAAATTCAAAACAAAATATAGAGATACATATATAATACATACATCCATACATACAATTATACATACACACATATATGGATATAATTAACTTATAACGGGGTGTGATAAAAGTTTTGAAAACGCGATCGTAAAAATGAGGTATACGAAATCGCGAACTCTTAAAGCAATGTTTCACGATATATACGCGGAAGGTAGCAGACTGGTTATCAGGTAGGGCTCATCTTATCGGTCGAGAAGAGAGTCGACCGATAAATCATCGAGGTCCTTGCCAGGGCACCTTTAATTATCGGCCGTGCACGAGAGAAGGGGAGGGAAAAAAATATGAAGACGTAATACGTTATCCGGTTGGTTCTTCTCGTGCCTACCTTCCTACCTACTGGTAGATTGTTGGTTGGTAGGTTGGTAGGTAGGTAGAGAAGCTTTCTGGGTCCATAGTTGATGTGCCAAGAGGCGTTTTTTGCACATAAATAATGAACACGTATTCATGAACGGCCACTGGATATCCAAACGTAAAAAAAGATCAAGGAAAACTATATTCTGTGTCCTTGGGAAAATTTGTATTCCACATTCATTCCTTTGATTTCATTCATTTCAACGATCTTACGAGAGTTTTTGTCAGACGAAATTCCACTGATCCTAACATAATATTATTTTCTACTTCATCAAAATGATCAACGATAAGAATGGTAGGTAGAGTCATTCGCACTTAACTCGTACGGAATTTTAAACCTGTTGAACGAAGAAAAAAATTATGTTTTTTTTTTTTTTTGGGGAGAGTTATGTTTTCTTTTTTTTTTTTTTTTTTTTTGAACGAAAAGATTATAACGAAAAGAACGACGAACTCTGATGACGATTTTCATAGATTTTAATTGAGACGTCTTTTGGTAATACTCAAGTACTAAAAAAACCTTCTTCTCTTCTCCTTTTTTTTTCTCTCTTTTTTTTTCTTCTTCTCATTCTATCTTTTCTCATACATATTATTCTTTTCTTTTATCACTCGTCGTCACCTCGTTCTCCACCGTACGAAATTTTTCGTACCGAGACGAAGGGGACGTTTTATTGGTCCCGGTTTGATTTACGAGGAGCTTCGGTAATTTGTTGAGCCGTATTTAATTTGCCTTAAGAGCGTCGTCCTAAATAAAAAAAAAAATAAAAAAAGAGAAAGAGAGTAAGAGAAAGGAAGTTTCTCGAATGGACTCGTGAACCTGTGTATATGTAAGTGTGTACCCGTAAAAAGACCCATATAAAAACGATAACGGGGTAGTGGCTCGTTTTTTGAGAAATTTTTTATTATGATGTATGCGTGGAAACGCATATACTTATGTACATTTGTGTGAGTGTGTGTGTGTGTGTGTATATGTGCAACTTGCGACTTGACTTATCGATTTTAACGAGCCGACGAAAAGAAATAAACGAGATGTGAAGAAAAAAAAATGACGAACCTATCGAGAGTAATAAAACTAACATAATCATCATCATCATCATCATCATGAATTTAGTGTCGAATGGAAGCAACGGTTCATGATCGTTTCCAAATACGAACGAATAATGTTTTCTTTTTTTTTTCTTCTTCTTCTTTTATAAACATTAACATTATCCTAACGATCCTTCGTTCGATCGATTCCAACGATTGATTTAAACGACATTTCGATTCGGTTCTCTTCCTCTCATTTCAAATTTATTTCATGGATGTGTAAAAGTGTATAAACGTTATTACCAGTTCGATAATTTATATTTATACAATATCGTTTAATTTCGGCACACCAGACGACACCGTGTCGACGAATCACGCGAGGTCTCTTTCCTAGTGATTTATGAACTTTATTTATTACCGGTATCGTGAAATTTTGGATTTTAAAATGATCGAATATCGTTTTTAGAAAATGATTTTTTAAATTGACACCAATGTAAAAGGGAATTCAAGAATTTCAAAATATTTTATACAGTAGGGTATAGTATAGTATACTATAGGTATAGGCCCCGATTACTTACAATGGAATATACAAATTGTCACCATGTTGGCAAGAGTTCAAAAGTAATTAAATTATATAATTATTTAAATTAGAAAAATCATTTATTATTTAATTGTATTTTATTTTAAAAAATGGACAGAATTTTCCGGTAAACCTAATTATATATAAATATTGTTATATATATATATTTAATATATTATATTATATTATATAATATAAGTATATAAATATTACTGTTTCATGTTCAAAGGATTTTTCCATCATTAGAAAATTCGAATTTAACAAAAATTTCACATTGGTTGCAATATTTTGTTTCTTCTTTCCTCCACCTCCACTTTACCACCCCTTCCTCACCCATTTTTGCTTTGTAATTAAAAATAAAAAAAATTATTTTCTTTCATTTCAAAGTAACGAAAAACAAAGAAATAGACGTCTAATCGATTTGGAAACGAATTATCGTCAAATTGAAAACTTAGGTGGAACATTGTGATCGTCGACACGTTAACCAAGGCATCGACAGAAATTTATGCTCCTCTACGAGCTGTATAATCTCGTTATAAATTATAGTGTTTTTCGCACGAAACTCCTTTCCTCTATTTACCTACCTTCCCTCTTCTAAGTTCTTAAAGCAGAAGGTATCTATACTTACTAAGAGATATCGAAAGAAAGAAAAAGAGAAAGATAAAGAGGAGGAACGATCGAATGAAATAGTTCTCGAATTATGGCAATCGCGAGCACCCGAGCGTGATATTCGTTGAAACGATTCGTCGAATTAACCTACGAATTTTTTAATTCAATTCTTTTTTTTCTTCTTTTTTTTTTTTTTTTGTTTTTTCTTCACAAAAGACCAAGCAAATTTCGTCAGAAGAGGTCAAATATTTCTATGAAAAGTATTAAAAAATAAAATAAGAAAAAAAAAAAAGAAAAAGACAGAAATGAAAGAGAAAAAGAGAATCCTTTTGAACTTGTCTAAGACATAAGAAAGAAAGAAAGAAAGAAAGGAAAAAAAAATTTCGTAAGACCGGCAATAATCTTGTTATGATTCACGCACGCGATTTGCTATGCGAGTTCGTTCGTATTAAATAATTTTCGTACCAACTTTATATGTCCGTGAAAGGAGAGGAAACGCCGCGAGGCGTACGTTCGAACGTACAAGAAGAAAGATATATAATTACGCACACTGAAATCTGTTTTGAATGAAGAAAAGAGATAAGAAAGAGAGTCTGTTCGAATGGTATTCCAATTCCTTTTTTTTTTATTTTTTTTTTTTTATTTTTTTTTTTTATTTTATTCTCTATTTCTTTTTTCTCTTTTTTTTTCTTTTTTTTTTTTTCATCATCATCAAGTTTAATTTAAAGCAACAAAATTAAAGCAACAGTTCACTCAATCTCGAGATACTTGTGTGCGACTTCATTGATACAACAACAAGAAAAAGAAATTATTTTTTAAAACAACTTTTCATAGATTTTTTTCTTATCTCAATTAAGTGTGGTAGTGCGTTGTCAAACATTACTAAACAACATTGATATTTTTGGGATCATTGACATAACCGATTTTTTTTTTTTTTTTGCAGCTTCATCAAATAATTTATTACGTGAGAGAAGAGTATATATATATATATATATATATATATATTTTTTTTTTATTTGCTTTACAATAAATTTTGTAAATAAATATAATTCATAATAAAGATGTTAATGTGAGAGCATATTTATCAAATTATAATCATACCAAGTTAAATGTTACAAAATAATATTTTTATATCTTTCGAGGAAACCCTTTGGATTATCAAAAATTGTATGCACAATTAAAAAAAAGTTTCATTGTAAGAATTTATGGTGGAAATGTATGAGAAGAAAAAAAAACGCATTGAATATCTCGAAACGTGATAAATAAAATATGACGTATATATATATATATACTAAAGAATAATCTTTGCTAGGAGAGGAGGTTAGATCGAGCACGACTACAACTTAAATCTACGCAAGAAAGATGCCGATGAATCAGCGGAGATAAAGGTCAGAAGGATAAACGCACATTCGAAAAGGTCAAGGGAAGAGCAACGTGCATAGTGTCGAATAGAATTCGCTGTATAATAAAAAAAAATAAATGTTGTTAGATCCGTCAGTTGGTCTATGACAAGATGATCCTTATCGAAAAGGAAATCGATTGATCCTTTCACACACTATACTAATATGTGTGTGCGTGTGTGTGTGTGTGTGTGGCAGATAAAATAATATGATTTACACAATTTACATATTGTAAAATAGTCACTTTAATTATTACATATTACGATCACAAATTTTAATTCACTGTTCGTAATAATTTAAAGTTGAAACAAAATTATTTTTACCTTTTATATTTTTCTATTATTTGTTATATATATATATTTCTAATTGTATATTTTATTTTCACATATGATAAGAGACATAATTACATGTCAATTAAGTTAATAAATAATTTTTTTTACTCTCTGATTTAAATAAAAGGTTGAAAAGTTTTGAGCTTGAACTATTATTTTCAATACTTTTCAAACTTATTATTATTTGTTTATAGTAGTGTTATTTATTTAAATATAAATATAAAGTAAATATATTAGTGTTATATTATTAAATATAATAAGATTTATTTAAATATAAGAAAAGAATTATTCACTGATCAATTAAATTACGCACACCAACAAAATAATTGCAAAACTTTCTAAAAATATTCATCCAATGAGAAAAATGTATGAAAATGAAATGTGTACAATTTATCCTTGTGGAAAATTCGAGAATCGTGAAAAAGAAAAAAAAAATAGGGTGAGAGAGTTGGGGCTCGGTTTGAAGGTTTATCCCCGTGACGAAATGCGCGTACTCAAAGAAACTGGGAAAGAAAAGAGGGCGGGTAAAGAAGGAAGGGGTGAGTGGGGTGCAGTGGGGTGTGGAGAACAGCACCAAAGTGCAATTTCATCATTTTTGCCTCATAAAATCCGAGGCAATGAGCGACGTAAAAATGAATAACCGGAGGAACATTCACCCGCGGAACTAACACAACTACGTTCAACAACGTTTTACCCTCTGTCTTTCTTTCACTCATTTTCTCTTCCATCTTTATTCTAAAAGAAGAAGAAGAAGAAGCAAGCAAGTAAGCAAGTAAGCAAGTAAGCAAGTAAGCAAACGTGGCCAAAGGGACGTTGTTCCTTCTTCTTCTTTTTCTTCTTCATCTTTAGATTTTCTCTATCTCCCTTTTTCTTGTTCTTTTTCTTATTCTTTTCTTTTTCTCTCGTAGCGGAACGCGTTCGGACCATACGATTTTTATCTTCCGCTTGGAATAGATTATCTTTATTTACGAGCAATCTGTGGTACGGGCAAATTGTTTGGGAACGAGAGAGGGCCGCCTATTTAAATGCCGTAAACTATTGAATATACGCCAACCAGAGAAAGACAGAGAAAAAGAGAGAGAGAGAGAGAGAGAGAAAGAGAGAAAGATCCTTATTCGAAAGAAAATAAGAACTTTTGCCAATTGATGATACCATTTTTTTTTTATTTTGGGTTATTTCATCATAACATACGTATGAATATATAGAAAGTAAGTTAAACGTATGACAGAGAACTTTCTTCAATCGTTAACGAGAAATACAGGATACATCTTAATATTATATATACCTGTATATATATATATATATATATAATCAGGAAGGAAGCTTTCACGAAAGGTGGCTGGTGAAGAAAGTTAATACAATTAAGGAAACGAGAAAGGGGCGGACCAGGATAAAGTGGGAGTCGAGAGGGTAGATACGGACACGTTCGAGGAGACCGTCGAAGATCAATAATGGCAGTGAATCCAATGCAGAAGCAGAGAAACAAGTAGAAGAAGAAGATGAAGAAGAAGATGAAGAAGAAGAAGAAGAAGAAGAAGAGGAGCAAAGAAGAAGAGGTGCAGCCTCGGGTGCCGGGCGGGGCTCAGATGTTTATCCCGGTCGACCTCTTCCCCTGCCCTGCCCTCCTCGTCTTTCCCCTCTTCCTCAGCATCACGGGTTTGCCCCCTTCACCTCCGGTTTCACGATGATGATGAAGAGAAAGGAAGAAGGAGAGAAGGAGCGCGCCCTCGGCTATCCGCAGCCACCGCCACCGCCACCGCTGGACGACCGAAGCGAATATCAAAGAGAGAGAGAAAGAGAGAGAGAAAGAGAGAAATGAGATAAAAACAGAGTGAGAGAGAGAAAAAGATAGAGAAAACATTGCTTCTACGTTATGCGTGCTCTTCTTGCTCGTATCTTCGTTCCCATTGGCGTCGCAATACTCTCAACAAGATTATTTACTAACATTACTGATAATATATATATTATGATTATACACAAAAAATATAATATATTATTATAATATAATTATTAATTATCGAAATTCATTTTTTGTATTTATGTTAATTCCAATTTTGTTTTATTTCGATTTAGGGTTGCTTTTTAGTGGTTAGAACAAATCTGTGTCATTATTCTTTTCTATAGTTTATATAATATAGTATCTTCTATATGATTTGTTCGTAGCTCTTTGTGAATTATCTATCTCACCGAGTTGAAAGAGAATGGAATTATAAAAAAATAAAAATAAAAAAAAAATAAGAGAAATAAGAAGAATAAAAAGAAAGGAAGGAAAGAGGAGGAAAGGTTGAGATCGTCGCCTTCGTGACGAAGCGTCGGACACGATGGGTACTTTGCAAAAAAAGGCAACGTTAATCAGACACCTCGTATCGCCTCTATTCAGCTCCCGGTGAGCCGAGTGATCTAGCTCGCAGCAGGTTCTCCGTTGTAAAAAATCGATGAATGAAGAACCTTAGTATAAGAGAGAAAGAAATATATATAAGGAAAGAGAAAAGAGTAGTCGGAATAGTCGGACGAGAGACCTCTCTCTCTTTCTCCCTTCGTCTTACTTGTTCGTTCATTCGCTTGGTAAGGTCAACGGCGTCGTGCAAAAGCCAGCACCTCGAATAGAAAAGAAAAGAACAGAAAAGAAAAGAAAAGAAAAGAAGAGAGAATTCTTCTTAAGCGTGAAATGCAAAAATGTTCAAACGGAAAATACGAACTATCGCGTATTCTGTAAAGTTGGCGTAATCACGAAGCAAGCGTAATCTCATCGAAAGGCTTCTCTTCCTCGAATCCCTCTCTAATCGACCTTGCTCTGTGACCCGAAGAACCCCTTGCTCGACCTTTCTCGGAGATCGGAATCGTAGAAGAAGAAGAAGAAGAAGAAGAAGAGGGATAAGAAGAAAAAAAAAATGAAAAAGAGAAGAGAAGCCGTAGAGCGAGGCGGATCGTTTCATCGAGCACGTATCTCACTGATGACGCACTTCCGGCCGAGCTCACCCTCACGGTGGCCTGCCGTGATAATTCCGGAGGATCGGACGGAGGAGCCAAGATCCATCCACCGTGACTCCGTGGCCCCGTGACGACCCTGCCGAGATGTTTGCTCTTGTTGCGGTGGTGCCATGCGGAGGAAGAACGAATAACGTGGTGCGGTACGGTGCGGTAAGATGCGGCTCAGTGTGCCGGTTCCAACTAATGTAAGAAGAAAAAGAAAACGAAGAAGAAGAAGAAGAAGATGAAGCAAGAGGATGAAGAGGAAGAGAGGAGGAGAAGGTAGATAAAGAAAAAGACGAGGATGGTAGAAAGGGTAGAGAGAGCAAAGTAAAAAGATTAAAAAAAGAAAAATAACTGAAGAGAGAGAGAGAGAGAAAGAGTGGATAGAAAAAGGATGGAAGAAGTTCCAACGCCTAGCATCCGAAGGAGCTGCTTCGAGAGAAGCACCCGATGGTAGTAGCGGTTCGCTCATCATTGTAATTACTTCGCAAGGATGTAGCAGTATATTGGATCATTATCGAGCGCTCCATATCTACCACCTAGCCCGTAAGTATAGACTAGAGAACCCTGCCCCTATCTCGTACGTTGTTGTTGCTCCTGCTGCTCCTACTGCTCCTGCTGCTGCTGTTGCAGTTGCTATTGCAGTTGCTTTTGCCATTGCTCAGGTATATATTACTTTCTACGTTGACGTCTTCCAAACATTTTCCTTATTCTATTTTTATCTTATTAAAACTCCGAGCAATGACCAGGTGAAAATCAAAGAAACTACGTCGACCTGTCCGATACGATGAAAGATCGATAACGTGAGATGCGCGACACGCTAGCTATAGCTATAACTACAGAAAATATACGCTTCGTTGATCAACAACGATCGATCGATCGATCGATCGATCGATCGAACGAACGATCTATCCTTGAGTTCATTCGTAAGTTAGTTCGACTGAATCGATTCTTTTAAAGCAAATAACAGATACAATGATCTTAATGATCATTGTTGAATAAATCAAAAATAATCTTAAGACAAAATATTTGTTCCTTGAAGGTAACGTTATGGGTTGAAAACGATTTCAAAGAGAGAGACAGAGAGAGAGAGAAATAAGGTCCCTTCGGAATGCCGTAGAAATTCGATCGCGAACGAGTCTTGTTCGATCACGCGATGTGACCACGAAAAGAGAAAGAAACAAAAAACAAAAAACACAAAAAAGAAAGAAAGAAAGAAGCTTCCCTTCTGTCCGCTCGAACGATATTCATCGATATATCTCGATAGTTCTCAAGGTATACACGAAACAAATTCTTTATTATTTATCTTATTCAAATTTTCCCATACTTACATCGATGATATCTTTTTTTTCTCACAGTTAAAAAACCTTTACGATATTACATAATTCTTCGAAAATATAATAATTATTATAGACGCGAAATTATTTAGATAATATTGTTGAGTTTGAGTTTAACAAAGTTGGGGTCCAGGATCTTAGAACTTTCGAGGAAAGAAAAGGACTCAAAGGACTTACTACGGAAGCTGCTGAAGCAACGGGAGCGTATCGAAAGATCCAGCGTTGATAATCCTTCGGGGTAGGTCGGTACAACGTGCTCACCAAGTCTTCTTGCCTATCGAGGTGAAGCTGAGAGTCGAGAAAGGTGGGTAAGGGAGAAAGAGAGAGAGAGTTAGAAAGAGAAAGAGAGAGAGAGATGAAGAGAAAGAAAGGAAGAAAGGAAAGAGGAGCATCTCTCTTCCCTCCTTCTTTGAACCTCTCTCTTTCTTTCTCTCTTTCTTTCTCTTTCTTTCTCTTCCTCTTCCTTAGCAAGGTACGTGGCGATGCTCAGGTGTAAAACCGTTGATTGCCACGGTAGTATTTTCTCTTTGCACGGCAGAGATGGTAGCGGTGGGCGTGCCGGGCACGACCGTAGGGAGACGGCCAAGGCCTCCTTATCGTGCTACCGCGATTATGTTTATTATACTTCGGCGCGCACGCGTGTGCGTACGTGCGAGTACTTACGTCGACCAGCGAAATGCGTTCTTTCCTTTCCTATCCTCTGTTATCCTTTCCTAGTCCCCTTTCTCTTCTCCTTTTCTTCTCCCCTTTTTTCTCACTTCCTCTTTTACACCCTTATTCGTAATCTCCTTGTCGCGAAACGTGACGGTGCAACACGTTGTATGAGGCGTCATACGTGATAAGCGAGAAATATAAAGATACTTTTATTTCATATTTTTATAATATTGATATTTTGCAAATATTGTTCATTTTAAGTTCGCTTTCTTTTTCTTTTTTTATCAGAGTTTATTATTTCTTTCTTCTTAACTTTTCTTTACTCTCTTTTTTAATTTCATTTATAAATTTTCTTTACTAAGTGTTTCGTGTCTAACATCGTTATTTGATACTAGTTGTTTTCATTTAAGGTTTCTTAAAGATATTGAAATTGATAATTGAAAGAACTATCTCGAGATGGCGAGTATCAGCTAAGTTAGGCTTGCTAGATAGCTAAGCTTGCTAGCTAAGCTTGCTAGCTAAACTGGTTTACGATACGGGCGTATATCTCGTTAATGGAAGTTCAAGCAAAGTCGCAGTACTTCGACGAGAACGTTAAATCGAGTTGAAGGATCGAGAAATCGATTGGATTTATATAGGTAAACCTACGCACGAGAGAGATAGTAGAAAAAAAAAATAGATAACGAAAAAAAAAAGGTTCAATCGGTGTTAGCCACCAAGTCGGATATTCATCGATAGTCGATCTTAAGACTCGATTATGTATGGCAATCTAAAAAAAAAAAAAAAAAAAAAAAACCAAAAAAAACCAAACCAAATCGTATGCAACTTTTCGATTATATCTTTTTATAGGAAGCTTGAAAATTCAATTATCGGGATTTACAAGTGTGTTAAAAGAGAAACACTCGAACAACAACGATTATTTATCGAGATTGATTTTGAATTATTGTTTTTGTATTATAGCTTAACAAGATTCAGTCAATAAACATATAATATCATAACGTATAATCTTTCTCTCTTTTTCTTTCTCTCTTTAGCTTTTTCTCTTTTTCTCTTTCATTCGAACTCGATTCTCCATCGACATCATCGTCTTCGTCGTAGTTGTCAGCGTTAGAATTCCATCGAGGTGGAGCCTTGACATTTCGTGGCCTGGAATCGACCGGCATAATTGATCGGCCTCTGCGACTCCCATTCGACGACGACGAAGGAACGAAGAAGGAACGAACAAACGAACGAAGGAACGACCATGTTTCTATATTCTATTCCGTTTGCTTCTATCTTCTATGGTTACGACGAACTCTTCAACGTACGACCTCGCCAAGAAAGAAGAAAACTATGGAACGCGGTCGCCACAACAACTACTACTACTACTACTTTGTCAACTGGATTCCATCGTTTTCGTAGAACAAAATTGAACGATGCACTCACCTTTTTTTATTAGCATTTTTCTTCCCCGATTAGAACACATTGATACTTCTCTATCAACTTTTACACACACAAAAAACGAAGAATGTTAAGTAGAGTTGAACAAATTTAATAAGAAATAAAGAGAAGAAGAAGTAGAAATAAAATACACGCAAGAGAGTTTTTATAATACTACGTAAGAAAAACGAATATAAAGAATTAACTTATTAGCGAGATAAAAAAAAAAAAAATACACACACACACACACACACACATACATACATACATACATACATACAAGTAAACGAAAAGCTAATAGGAATTTTTGTTGCTTTCTTATCTCGACCGGGGTGGTACACGGATTTTTGACCGTAAACCAATTAAACGGTTGTACTCAAATACGTGTTTGGTATATTACCCTTATATCCTTCGCACGACATCCAATCCGAACAGAAAAAAAAAGAAATATCCTGGAGGAAGAGGAGGAGGACTCCTTACCGCGGCGGTCCTTCTTAAAAAAAATCTCGACGATTCCGTTGGAAATACGAGCGGTGCGATTCCATTAAAACAGCTCTTGCGTACCAACCAACAAACCAAACCAAACCAACCAACCCATCCGGCGGAGGAGGGAGTGCTTCCGAAGGCAAACGATTAATTCGAGTGAGGTTGGTTCTGGAGTCGGCGTTGGACTCTATTTAATTACACGCGCGTGTAGTATCCGTCGTTCCAACGTTTTACCCCCCGTCACTCTCGGTCGGCTATCGTGCATCAACAAGAGGGGCGCTTCATTATATTAAAGACGGTAATAAAGGTGTATATATATATATATACACATATAAGAATATATATGAATGGATATGCACGCACGTCATTGCCTCCACGGATCTTTTCAGACTCGTACGATTCGTTCCATTAAAAGAGAGTGAGTGAGTGAGTGAGTGAATGAATGAGTGAAAGAGAGAAAGATAGAATGAAAGAAAGATGGTGCCATCGAATAAATGTTCAGCACCTACGACAAACAAATACCCACAAGCTTTGAGATTTTATATCGTTGTCGATACGACGACGAGGACGAGGACGAGGACGAGGACAAGGATGTGGCTAAGGTTAAATTCGTAAAAGCTAAAGGGAATGAGTCTAACATGTATGTATATATACCTGTGCATGTGTTTGTGGTAACGTTTGCGTGTAGGTACTAAAAATTTTATTGCGTCGCGTTTATCGAAAGGAAAAGACAGAGAGAAAGATAGGCAGAAAAAGAGAGAGAGAGAGAGAGAGAGAGAGACAAGTACCGTGGCGCAAAGGCTTGTTTAACAAAGTAATGACTACGATTATTCTACTTTACATTTGCCTCTCTCCGAGCAACGTTCGCGATACCTTTTCCAAAGGAAGAAGCTGTTGCCCCCTGGCAATTTACGAGAGATAATCGCCGTTCGAGTGGAGTTACGACTACCGCGTCGTCCTCGTCGACGACGACGACGACGACGACGACGTCGAAGGCGGCGGCTTCAATAACTCGGTTACATTGAAAGCTTCATTTTTCCTTTTCTTTTTTTTTGTTTTAATATTTCTTTAACATTTTTATTATTATTTTTTATTCAAGCCGCCGCCCCGCCCCTCATATTCTTCATTCCTACCTGAATAAATTTACGAGAACAACAACGATTACTTTCTCGTCAATCTCAAATTGTCTCACAGAATTATAACCCCTCACCCTTTCTTTCGTTTTAATCCCCCTATTTTATTTTTTTCAAACCGATCAATATATATGCGTTTTCAAAGGGTGGTCAAAAAAATAAAAAAAAATTATCAAGAGAAAGGGGTCGGGGGGGGGGGGAATGAAGAGAGAAAGAAATGGCGTCAAATCGAGTATAAATATCGTCGAAGTAAGAAGGTTCGTTCGCGTGCTTCGACACCGTCGGACAGCATCGAACCGATAAAATACAACATCGTTCACCCCTCTTTCAAACTTCTTTCTTGATTCTTTTGCGAGCTTCTCTCTCTCTCTCTCTCTCTCTCTTTCTATCTATCTATCTATCTCTTTTTCTCTTTCTTTCTTATGGGATAGGGTGAGCGCGAGCGGTAAGGAAAAATAGCATTGCGTCGTTCGTGCCGTGGCTCGTTCAATTTACATAAACACGTACTCATTGATTGCCGGACCAGATTGTCGAGCGTTATTACTTCTACGACCGGTTAACTCCGACGTAGGACCGAGAATAATCGTTAAGCCCTAATCGCTTGCTACGCACCGACCCCGACCTCTCTTTCTTTCTTTCTTTATATTCCTATGTCTTTCTCTTATTATTCTTTCATGTTGAAATTACTCTAGACTCCTCTCTTTCTCTTTCTCTTCCTCTTTCTCTTCTTTAGTTATTTCTTGTTTTTTATTTTTTTTTTTTTTTTATACATTTATAACTTGTTCCAAGTGTCTTTACCCCTTTTAGCCCCTTCATGCGTGCAAAGTCGCGATTCGTTGTCTAGATAATGACACTTGATAATCCACTTTTAAGATACCATGCTTAAAGTAAGAATAATTATATGAACAACGTTTATTATTATCGAGATCATCTTTGAAAAAATAACAAATAAAAACTATCACCAACTATAAACCTAATTTCGTTATAAAAATATATTATCTAATATTATATTAGACAATTTACATTTACTCACCGGAATGATAGAAAAAGGATCCACCAGTAGATCCGTCGCGATAATAACCGTTCTTTTCAGGACCTGAAACGATTGAAATAAAAACATTGTCAAGATTGAAATAATATATCGATGATTATCACGATGATTTCAACATATATACATGTATTTATATATACGTTTTAAATTGAAAATCAAATAAGATAAAAATGTAAAATAAGTTGAAAGAAAGACTCATCAATTTCTTAAGACAAGGATAGAAAATTCTTATCGATCATTCGACGAAAGTAAATGGAAGAGAGAATGAAGAATAGAATGAGAATAAAGAGAATAGAGAAAAAGGTTTGTACTCGAAGGAAGTTAGCTAAGCTAAGTTAAGCTGAGCAGCTAGCGAAGGATGCGCAGATGGAACGGTTGTATCGATCGATCGATCGACGAATGCCTTCATGCTCTTCTAGCAGTGCAAACCGGAGGTGGTACTCGAGAGCACCACCACCACCCACGAAGTTAACTACTTAGTATGCACGATCAGCCAGAAGGTACCTACCTACCTATCTGACAAGGTTAACTAATACAGCTTCCAAGAGTCGCGCGCGCGCACACGCGGTCTCTTGATTAGAAATACGTCGATAAATCAGTGGAAGGGAGACGAGAAACAGCAACGTAGATAAGCATAGAGAAAGGAGAAGCCTCCTCCTCCTCCTCCACCTCCACCTCTACCTATTTCTATCTCACTCAGTCATTCTATTTCTCTCTGTATAAACGTGTGTGCTGTTAGAATCGAGAAACCTTCTTCTACTCATCGAATGAAAAAGAGAAATAAATGAAAGGGGAGGGGTTGGGTGCTGCTTGTGGTGATGGGGTGGGGGAAAGGAATAAAGAAAAAAAAAGGACAAAAGAAAGATAGAAAGAAACGGGGAATGTTGTTCGAGAAAGGAAGAGACAGAAATCGAGTCCCTCCGGTAATTGATCGACTTCTACGCGTGTATATAGGCGCTCCTCGAGAGTACGTTCAGCTTGAGCAGACTTTTGCCGAGTCGTAACGAGATAATTAAATCAATATAGTAGAAGAGAGCGGCCCGGCAGAAGAGTTTAATTGGACGGCACGCTTCGCGATCTTCTATTTTCTTTCTTTCTTTCTTTCTTTCTTTCTTTCTCTTTAGTTCTCCTCGCGAAAGCTTCGCGCGTCAAAATGCGAAGCAACGAGAAAAAGAGAAAAAGAGAGAGAGAAAGAGAGAGATGTTCACAACGGGGAGTCCTGCTACCGGAAATTTTCTTTCCTTCCTTTAATCTCTTTCTTACACATCATCCACGCCGTTTCTTTCCCTTACCTTACCTTACCTTACGACTCTTGTACCTTTATTTTAAATAACAAGAAGAAGAAGAAGAAGAAGAAAAAAATAAACCCTCAAAAGAGTTAAAAATTGTTTTACCTGTTCGCTATCTCGAAACCTTAACTATAAACTCTATCATAAGATAAACCATTTTGACATACATATTATAGATAGATAAGATTAACCGCGTGTACGATGGTTCAAATCTATACAAAAAAAAAAAAAAAGAAGAAAAAACAAATAAATCATGTTTTGGAATGTTTAAGGAAAATAAAAATATATTTGAAATCGATGGAAATATCACACATATATATATACACACACAAACATACACAAATACGCGAGAAGAAACCAGTTTTATTCAACGCAAATGGGATGATAGCTCTACCCAGTTTGCTCTACCACCTCGAGCATCATCCTTGGCTCTCGATCACTAGAAATTTGTGGTTTCTCTTTATCGAATCGTTTCCATTCCATCGACACGTCTCTCGGTAGCAATAACACGAACCCATCGCTATCTACAACTACTCTATCCTTTCTCTCTCTCTCTTTCATCAGAAAGTGCATAGAAGAGACGAAGGTAGAAAAGATTCCGGTCGATCTTTACTCCTAGCCTTCAGAGAGATTACTGTTTTATGCCACGATGAAACTATCTCTCTGAACTCTCTCTCTTTCTCTCTCTCTTTCTCTCATTCTCTCTCATTCTATCTGTCTGTCTATTTCTATCTTTTTATTTCTCTTTCTATTCCTCTTTCTCTTCGTATCTTCGAAGGTGCGGCCAAGCACGTTCGCGATAAAAGGAAAAACGATCAGGATGGGAAGTGAAAAAAAAAAAAAAAGGGAAGACAAAAAATAAAAGGCAGAGAGATTTCCCTGAGGCTTCGTAAAACTCAAGTTCATCTACTCTCTCGTCCTTAGCTTCGAGCTAGATCATTTTATCGGTTTGCAGTAAACGTAGAAATCAAGAAACGAAAATGACGTAGAAAATCTTTTACCGAGTTTCGTGACTAACTTTTCTTTTTATTACAATTTTTTTATTTTATTCGAACGACAAGTATGTAATCTACTTTACATCTAGAACATATCATCCTTATATTATCATTATTATCATTATAATATATAATAACATTTGTATTCAATTTTTAAACATTTTGTAATTTTGTTCAGAATTAAATTAAAAAAAAAAAACATCACATTCGATATCCTACGTTCTTTGTCTTCGTACTAAGTAAAGGGGGCAGGGAGAGGGTGGTGGTGAATTAGCGCTTAGAAAAAAGAAAAGATCGAGTTGATGGAAAGATAATCATAGGTGGTATATATCCTTGGGATCGAGTTAAAGGCAAACGAACAGCGAACACGTGGCGTGGGTGTTCTCGCGCGCTCAAACACACGAGGGATGGAGCGAAGAGAATGAACCACCAGCACGCGTTGTGGGCGGACCACGAGAAGAAGAGGAGGTGTAGTGGAGGTTAAAGAGGCGGGTGTGTTGGGTAGGGAGAGCAACTCGATAAAAGGAGAAACACGAATACAACCAAGAAATCGAATAGACATTCTCGTTAAAGTCTTTCTTCGTAAACTTTTGTTGATATTTTTTTCAAATGTTCAAACAAACAAAAAAATCAAGAAAAAAAATTTGAAATAAGTAAGTCAACCCTTTCACCCTATTTTCTATGGTTTTGACAAAAGAAAATGATTGGATTACAATAGTTCGTTCGGTCGATCGGTGGGCCAATCACCCAATCACTTTCTCCGGTTGCCCTTTAAAGAATCTTATTTGCATAAGGCTGGCACCGGTCGCGTCTGATTGGCCGTAATTAGCGATGCGTGGCCCCTCGCCCACGCTGGGTCAACGATGGAGTATTGAAGGTGAAGAGGAGGATAAGAAGGAAGACGTACGACCATAAAAGAAAGAGAGAAAAGCATATGTGATCAACGCGTAACATACGCTACCTAGACATTTACGCACCCACGCGTTTAAAAGAAGCGCGTGCCGTCCCACCTTGAATTTCGTAAGAAAGATCATAATACACTCAAACGATTTATCCTTAGATCAAAGACTTCAAAATTTAATCCGTGATTCTATTAAAAATCACGTACCTAATAGAAAATAACTATAATTCGTGATCGTTCGTAAAAACGTTCTATAAAAATAAACCTTTAAAATACAATTATAAGTATTTTATATTCTAATGACTATGATAAACGATTAACGTGACAGTTTTAATAATATAATACAAATAAAATCATAGAGGTATGATTTAACGTTAACTACGTTGACCCTTAGAAAATGATATCAAGAAAGTATCCGATATAAAATCGAATGAGAGAGAACACTATCGTCGTCTAACTCGAAGTACCATTTGTGGATAAGTGTGCATATGGTAGTAAATACACATACCTACGTATGTACAATGTATTTTACGCACACCTATATATATATATAGATACGTATGAGGAATCGTTTCGCAAGGATTAATGCGATTGGAAACTTTAACCTTGGCCTCTGATGTTCATTCCAATTTTCTAGGCTCCTATCTCGCGCTCTTAAAGATCAGAGATATAACGAGCGATAAAAGCTCTCGCACTAAGCGCTCATAAGTTATTATTAACGACGAACGATCTAATATCACGATCGAAACGATCGTCCCAAACGATCACTCTCTCTCTCTCTCTCTCTCTTTTTCTATTTTATTCTATCTTTTTCTTTAGCACGCTGTGTATGCTTCGGTCAGTCGAGCAAAATCACGTTCATCGATAAAGAGCCGGTTTATTGCGTTCCGTCCAAGAGAGACCATTCGCTGTCATCGGCACGACGAGAAGATCTTATACCGTCGTAGTGACCGTACGCGTAACGCGCGGACCGGACCGATAATACGTGTCCAAAGTGAAAACCATCTTCTCTTCCCGAGTCACAGCGGCACGCACTTACACACACACACACACACACATACGCGACCCTATCTTATTCGATGGTAAACTTAACGTTTAATTTACGAGCACTATTTTCTTCGACCATTTAAACGTTTCATACAGTTTATTTCCTTTTGATTTTGCAATAGGACAATTAAAATTGTTAATAATAAAACGATCAAAACGATGACGATGAAACAAGGGAATAACAGCAACTACTAAGAACTTTATTGGAAAGTAGATGTATATATGTGCAATACTTATCAACTAAATAGAGAAAATATTATATTCTATAAGAGAATTGTAGTTTCGAATGGAGAAGGAGGAGGAGGAGGAGGAGGAAGAGGAAGAAGACAGAGAGGATAATATTAAGAAGTTATATTAACGGTTTCCGGCTAGGAATATTTTCGCGTCATCTGTTCGACGCCGATCATAAATCCTGACGTTGCGCGTTACGCGGAACTTATTAAAATCGCGAATATCGAATTGTCTGCTCGTCTACCTGCCTCTTCTTCCTTCCTTCCTTCTCTCTCTTTTATTCTATCATATCAATTATCTCGAATATGTCCGTTTCATTATACCCTCCTGACGAGAGAACAAAATCGTTTGAGAGATGAAAATAGAAAAGAAAGAGAAAGAGATAAAAAGACAGATGTAAAAGAGAGCGTAGATCAACGCACACGAGTTGACACTGATTGTAAATCTACACATGAACGAGCACAAATATCACTTAAATCTGTCAGTATAGATAGATACGCTTAAGAGCGCACTTACACTTACTTCTCATGTATACGGCATAAAAGTGGCAAACAACAGTATGGGTTATAATATCCACGGACGATGCACTGCGTGGCACGACGGATATTCAACTGTGTCAAGGTTTTACGATAAACAGATTCCCGCCCTCTCTCTCTCTCTCTCTCTATCTCTATCTCTATCTCTCTTTCTCTCTCCCTTTTTTTCATTCTTTTTCTCAATCTCTAATTTCTTTTTAGATTTTATTGATCAAAAAAAAAAGAAAACAAAGTATAAACTTTTGATAGAAATGAAATAATTTCGCGTCAATTATCCACCGTATTTTTTCTCTATCATCCTATCCTCTCTGTTTATTTTATTCTCATACTTTTTGACACTACTCTATCAGAGAAAAGTTAAGTGTGTACTCTCGCGAGTTTAGTCTCGAGTTCAGCTACGAAGTAGAGTCGAGATCTCGGGACACTAGGTGCGCGCTTGTGGTAGGGGTCCGCGTAAGGTCTCGAGAATCGTGTTAGGTGGGGATAAGGTCGAAGGTCAGGGCTATACGGTCCGACCCGTGACCTCTGACCCTCTCGATCCCTCCGACCCAAGCCGCATGAACCCCTACTCTTCCCCCTTCACTCCTCCTTTTTCTTATACCCCACTCGTGCACTTAAGAGCTCTTTCTTTCTTTCTTTCTTTCTTTATTTCTTTCTTTCCTTATTTCTCGCTTTCTTTCTTCCCATCCTTTCTTTCATCTTTTCTCGGAGTTTTCTGTTTCCTCTCACAAATGTCAGTCGTCGTTGGCAGTCAACCAACACGATATGAGCTTCCATACTCGTATCTCTCAGTTTCTTTTTCTCTCTTTCTCTTTCTCATTCACATACGCGTAAAATGCAAACGCACGTTCCTTTTGAAATATTCATCTTCTCTTCTTCTCGCAAAATCTCATGTTAGCTACGTTGTCTCCTCGTCATTATTATTATTTCTTTTGTTGCTTATAACATTCCACTTGAAAATCTTCTTACGACGTAACACCGGAAGTTTTATTTTATTTGATTTTATTTTTTCTTTTAATTTGGTGTAATTTTCAAAATGTCTTTTTCTTATCAATGTTAAAGGTTATCGGTTTAAAGTTCATACTGGATGTTTTCAGTAACCTCGATGAATTCATTCCGGTTTAGAAACGATACACTAACGATAAAAGTCATAATTAAGATAACAACGTGCAAACCCCAACTACGCCCCGAACTAATTAGTATTTCTGGGTATTATTATTATTATTATTATTTATTATTATTAATATTATTATAATTAGTACGTAAATTTAAAGAGACTGATTTATCGATAAGTTCGTAATACACAGTTTAATAATAATCTAAGTTCATGAAATCCGTTTCCGGTGAATAGATTTATTAAAAATGAATTTTGTAGAAATTTACATCACTCATACTCTGTTAAACTTTCTTGAAGTAACTACAACCTTGCGAATATGAAACTTTAATAAAGTAAAAAAAAGAAATTGAGAGAATGAATTTAGTTCTTCTTCAATTTCAGAATAAAATTCGACCAAGAACTATCTTTCCTTGTCATCGTGGTCGTGGGTCTTGGTCGTGGTCGTATTAGTCTTGGAGGATAATTAAACCAACAGGAGATCCAATAAAGAAAGATTTTATCTTTATCACTGATAGAAAGAGCAAACTTTATAATCTAAGGACAATTAATTTGCTCGATGTAAAGTATTCACCTTATTAAATGAAGTAATTAATTCTCGTTAAGGCGTTCGTTCGAACTACCCTTTTTTTTCTTTTCTTAATTTTTTTTCTCTTTTTTATTTATTTTCTTCTTTTTTTTTTTTTTTTCACTGACAAACTACACACACGAAACATGTGTTCGAAGGAAGATGATATTTTTCTTCCAACGATCGGAGCGAAGATCACGGCCGTGTCTCGAGTTTACTAAAAGGAACATAAGAACGTTTATATGTATCGGTGAAAATACATGTACGTAGAATGGTTTTGCGCTTTGCGAATGTATACGTGAAAGTGAGCCCCACTTAATATGGATGTGTGAGCAAGACCCCAGATTGGACCTCTGAACTTTGAACCCTCCTCGCATCGGGACCATTGCTGCTAACAGCAGAACGGCCGCGGTTGCTTACGAACCGTTTGAAAAATTTCACGCTCAACTCGCGAACGTAACCGATTACATACACCAAACTACCTATTACCTCTTTTCTCATCTACTTCCGTCATCTTTTTTCAAATAGGGGCACTGTACATATGTATGTATATATGTATGAATATTTATGTATATACCTATGAAACATTTACTTTCAAACTTTACCTTTAAATTCAATAACTTATCAATTTTTTAACACGAAGATCAATTTAAATCACTGTTGCAATCGTTTTGTTTTGACTACATTAGAAAGATCAACTTTCTTGTCTATGATTCATCACAATTAGATATTCATAAATATGTTATATATTTTCACTGATTAATTCTTTTACATAGTTTATTAATCGTATGGAAAAAGATTCGATAAAGGCCAACAAAGTTCAATTGTATTTTGAACACTTTGAGAGATTATCGTTTTATCAAATTCTTTGTTTTCTCTAAATTAGAAGAATGTCAATAAAAAATAGAAAAATAGAAAAATAAAGAAAGAAAGTATATAATTATTTATATCATTTATAAATGTATAATTATCTAAATGTAATTAACTATTACAGTTTACGATCTATAATTAAAATCAATAGAAATGAAGTGATTCGAGTCAGTGAAATATCGGCCGTGATACAAAGTAATATATTCGATAATACAAAATTATAAAACTTTAATGAAAAAAAAAAAACGTATTACATTATAAATTCAATAAGATCAAAGATTTCTTAGAAAAATGTATAATCTCACGTATTAAATATACGCTTATTTACAGAAAGTGCAACAAGTATGTCTCGTAAATTCGTGTTGGTAGGACATTAATTTAAAGTTCGAGTTAATAACTTACCATAAATCTCAGAGAAAAGGGAGATCAGTGAAAAAAAAAAAAAAGAGAATAAAGTATAACCAAAGTCACTATCTTTTATGGTGACTAACAAGAAGGATGCAAGCAAGTACCACCGTCTAGAGACTCCCTGTAATTTCGTTGATTTTTCTAAAATGAAGAAGAAGAAGAAGACCAAAAAAAAAAATTCAGAGAATGAAAGAAACGAAAGAAGGTAAAAGAAAAAAAAATACATTTCGATAAAATGTCCCGAGAAATCGATATTTATCGCGTTCAGGATCGACCATACGAGTTTTAAACGAGTCAAGTGGCGTTAATCATACGCGTGTGGCTATGGGGTTTGCCGACTCTACGAATTGATGATTCCTAATTAAGGTACCGCGGTGCAATTAAGGAGACGCGCACCTTTAATTGCAGCTATCAATAAAAAGGGTGAAGTAGTCGCGCTGGAAGATAGTAGGATAGGAGTGAACCTTAAGGAAAAGGAAAGGGAAAAGGGAAAGGGTACGAAGAAGAAGACAGCAGAGTAACCAAAGCACAGTGTCGACCGATAAATGTTTTCGTGCTACCGTATGTAGTGTTGCTGTTAAGTGTGCAGTGCAGTGCAGTGCTGTGTTGTCCTGTTGCAAATATAATCAACCAACCAACCAACCAACCAACCAACCAACCAACGAACCCATTGCCCACTCCTCTTCCTTCTGGAGTCGAAATCTCGCATCTTCTTCGTCGTTCTTCTTCGTGATCCTTCGGTGTGTTGCTGTTCGTCCGGAATTTCTCAATTCGATTTCCGTCCGGTCGCTCATTAATTGCAACCAGTTCCTTAACCGGTGAAACGAAGTCACCGCACTCTCCTTCCTCTTCTTCTTCTTCTTTTTCTTCTTCTTATTTCCTTTTCGTCTTCCTCTTTCTCAAGAATCGCACCTACTTAATTGGATCGCGTACCCGGACTCGAAAGATTCCTCGAAATTCCACGATCAATTCGAACTATTATCTCCTCGTATGATTTTTAACCTGTTGCCTCGTTCCTTCCCTTTTAAATTTCTTTTTTATTTGAAAAAAACATTCAAGAACCGCATACTTGTCTGATCGAAATTATTTAACCTGTCGTACCTGGTATACGCATTTTGTAAAGATATTAAAAAAAGATTAGTGCTACGAGAAACCCGATTCGGATTTATAAAGTACCGTTTGATAAATATCCTAAACTCTTGCGACGATAAATAAGTCGAAATTGACGATCGATCAGGAATAACATGAGAAAGAAAGCAAGATAGAGAAAGAGAGAAAGAGAGAGAGAGAGAGATGAGTTGAGTTGAGTTAGGTGGAATCGAAAATCGATTAAAAGACATCGAATCTGATCTCTCTCGGGTGGATTTGGCAAAGTCGGCGATTCTAGAAAAGAGAATTCGAACTAAAGGGGTATAAGGTCGGTTTCTTTTTTGACGAAAGGAACCGAGAAGAAGATAAAGAGAGAGAGAGAGAGAGAGAGAGAGACCGGCCGAAATCGAGGTTCCACTGTGGTTGGAAGGAATAAATTCCATTGGCGACAAAAGGAGAACGCCCTTATGCCGAAGCTAATAGCGTCCCTACCGGTCTTCGTTTGGATGCAGCCCAAGAAAACGAGAAAGAGAAAGAGAGGTGCACGCACACCGAAAACTTTATTCCTTTTATTTTTTTTTTCTACTGCTCACTCTTGTTGGTCGACAGAGAGGAAATAATGACCAAGAGAAAGAAAGGGAAAGAAAGAAAGAGTAAGATAGCAACATCGTTTACGGAGGAACCACTCCCTCCTCTCCCACAATTCTCCTACTTCTTTTTCTTTAACTCGCGTGGCCTTCAATCTGTCAGATGGGTCGAAGCTTACGCAGGTGGTACGATCTCGACGTTGTCCTTTGAAAGATAGAAAGAGAAGAACTTTTTGGAAGTAGTATACCTCCACTAGAGGATGTAAATGAAAAATGTAAATTGGCATCGAACGAAATCGATTCACGAGTTCTACGTGTTTCAACTTTTCGGTCCCTCGCTTAGAGGGAAAGAAGAGAAGAGAAGAGAAGAGAAGAGAGGAGGATCCAGTGAGTACAGGAGGCGGAAAAAGATCTAAAACGTTTACGCCGAGAGACCGCGAGTTGAACGCGAGAGTTAAGAACGAAAAGAAGTGAACGAAGAAGTTGCAAGTGGAAGAAGTGTGGTAGAGGAGGAGTAAAGAGGGAAGAAGAAAAAGGGAGGAGAGGAAGGGCTTGAGGAGATGCTGCAGGATCCTTTCGCTAGACTGAAGAGACAATGCCATTGTTTTTAGACTTCAAAGGGACCTGACCGCTCGCGAACTGAGCCTTTGCTCTTGCCGTCGCTCCTAAATTCTTCTACGTCAAGCAAACCCAGTCCCCGTAATCGCGAATTCCTCTTTCTTTTCTCTCTCTCTCTCTCTCTCTCTCTCTCTTCCTTCCTTTCTTTCTACCCTCTGCATTATGTACGAACCCTTAACCCTTGACGAGGAGAATTTCCAAATAATCCTGGACCGATTCGTTCGACTTTACTCGATCGTGCATCGATCGGATGGACAAAATAGAAAAAAAGATTAAAAAAAAAAAAGAACTCAAGAATAAGAGGATTGGTGAAAAGGGCGATAGGGTTTCTTCTTCTTCTTCTTCGTGGTATAGAACTTGCAGAAGCCGGCGGGCAAGCACGGTAATTGCCGCGCTTGGCGGCCTTCGCTCCAATAAGCTCCACCATATGCTTCGATGCAACCATACATATATACGGTTACTTATATATGAGAGAAAGAAAGAGAGAAAGAGATCGGAGCTGACTTACGAAAGAAAGGGATAAAAGGGAAGAATAAGAAAAGAAAAGGGGAGAGTTGGGATCGTTTGGAAAGGCGAGAGAGGGTAAAGGTACGCCGCGTAGGAGCTGCTCTCCTCGCACGTATGTAAATGCGTATTGTCTTACTATACCGATAAAAAGACCTCCGCCGCGCCGGCTGCATTACCGTGGTCAGCAGTATATTAGCCCTTTGATTTATGCCGGATCGCCATATAAGTTCTACAATGTCCCGTCGTGCGGCTCATACGCGCGTGTAGGGTATACGTGACTCTCCTCGTACTCCTGTGGCCCACAGCTGCGAAGCCCAAGAGAGATCGTTTTAGGTGTGTACTAAAAGAGAATGAGAGAGAGAGAGAGAGAGAGAGAGAGAAAGAGAAAGAGAAAAAAAGGATAATGTCCTTCGACATTGAGAATCGACTTGAAAACGATCTAACTTTTTGTATTTGAAACTTCGATAATATCCCCCCTACCGTTTTTTCTTCTCTCACGCGATAGGATTAGTTGCTAACTTTGACTTTCACCATAAAAATAAAAGATTCTTATAAGAGTCATGGTAGATAAGCACAGATCGATCTTTCGTTCGTTCGTTCGTTCGTTCGTTGTTTTCTTAACGCAACTCCTGGATGGTCTTAATGAGTGATTAATAGCAACTCTTACGTCGGCTTTAAGATGATGATCGGTAGATCGCTACGAGAGAGTTAACCATGATACCGTATGCAAGATGATAGTTGCTACTGCTTCTTTCGCGATGATCATTAATTTCAAGGGAAATAAGTCGTAGACTTTGCTAAGGCCCTCTCTACCTACCATTCCTAGTTCCTAATGACGTTTTGTTAATGAAGATGAAAAGCGTCATCTTCGACTAACCACTCTGAATGTATCGTACCCTAATGCGGAATCCTTACAGAATAATAATCACCTTCGATACTTCTGCATCTCTTCTTCTTCTTCTTCTTCTTCTTCTTATGGGTTGTTTGTTGGTAATATAATATTGGTGAGAGAAAAAGATAAAGAGAAGAAATCAACTTTCTCTATCACCAAATGCGCCATGAATATTATCGTTTAAACGTTATTACTATACGTTACTTCCCATTACCACGTATACAACGCGTTGTTACCAACCCTTATCTCGACTTACATACGTTAGACAGATTCTTAATTTGAAGAGGATCGTAAACAGGTCGGCGAACAATGCCAATGATAGTAGAAACACTCGAGAAGTAGATTTGCATGTAACCAAGGAATATCTTTGGATCCCGATCGTGCAATTAATAAATTTGTCTGGTCGTTTGCATTATTCATACGATCCTTATTATCCCTTTAGATTTTCCACATAGGAAGAAACTATTCTGCGAGTATATCAAATGTTTCTTAACAATTTCCCATACTTTCGATCTGATTTCTCTTTATCTAACTCTCTTTCTCTTTCTTACATAGACCCACACAGAAACACACTCACGCGTATAGATATATACTCTGTCTCGGACGGATTTCGATCGATGGCAGGAAGGTTGGTGAATTATTTGAAGAGTCCACTAGTTGGTGAGTCCAAGCCTGTCCTTTTTCATTCCAGAATCCTCAGCAGGATCCGAGGGAAAAAAGGGGACTCAGTATTGCGGTTTGTTGCAACGTCCAAAGTTACACCGGCGGACCGGTCGCCCATCGTCGTCGTCGTCGTCCTCCTCGTCGTCCTCTTCGTCGTCGTCGTCGTCGTCGTCGTTGTTGTTGTTGTTGTCTTTCACGACCGGTAGCCTCCTGGGGACCTCGTTATCGGTACGATGTTGATATATGGCGTGCATTGCTCCTCCATCCACGCCCTGCACGTTCTCCCCTCTCCCTCTCTTTCCCATTCTTTCTTTATTTCTTTCTTTCTTTATTTCTTTCTTTCAATACTGGCCGTTCTTCTTGCTCATGGCTCGGCCGGTCCTTGTTACACGGCTAACGCCGAAGCTGCTGCTGCTGCTAACTCTCTTCTCTTCTCTTCGAATATCCAAACGGATATTCAGGCCCATTGTTCGGACCGCCCTCTGTGGCACTGCACCGACACCGGCTGTGTTCATTCCTTCATTCCTTCATTCTACTTCTTTCGTTCATACGATACTGTCTTATTATAAATCGCCAATATCGAGGGGCTTCCCCTGTCTCACATTTGTAGACATACACGCCATCGCATTTTACATTAACCTAAGTAAAAGAGTGTTCCTTTATTTCACCTAATTTCTTCTATCAATATTGAAGCAAAGATAAGGTGACCAACATTTTCCAACCTATCTCAATACACCATTTTAAGATAATCCTAAATCTTCAATGTAAAAGATAATGTAAAGACAACTTAGAAAATAAACTGAACTACAATGAACGAAAAAGAATAATACTTTACTCTGTTACTGGCTGACAATGATTCGCTTGGTTCGCGATCACGTCAGGTCTGACAAAAACTCGGTGTTGGTTTAACCGGCTTGCGGGTTATGATGAGAAATGTAATTTAAATTATTCACGCTTTTTGCTTACTCCTACCAACCTTTTTTCTGACATAACAATCACCAAGAGGATGAACGTTAGACGATGTTCGGGGCAAACTGTCTCTTTCTCTCTTTTTATATTTCATTCTATGTTATCTTTTTAGTTCTCGTTGAGAATCATCGTTTCGCATGGGAACTAAAAAGAAGAAAAAGGGTTAACAGAAAGATAAAGATAAAGAGAGAGAGAGAGAGGGAGAGAGAGAGAGAGAGAGAGAATGAGTCTGAGAAAAAACAAAACAACAAGTATCACGAAAGAGGCCGACAATGTCGCTTGCTTCTGGAGAAAGTGAATACGCTGAGGAAGGTCTCGTCGGTGGAGGGAGACAGACGTAGAGGCCGTCCTCTTCGTGAATGAAATTGTAACCTGCCTCGACCACTACGATAATGTCCTCTTACGCAACGGCGCACGATCTTCCTGTCTCTACGGGTCTATGACATCGAACAACAGAAACTTACTATCAAATTGTTTACGATATTTGTTAGCATTTGTTATTATTTTTTACTTTAATGTTACTGCATTCAAATCATTCGTGATCTAGGAAAATACCCATTCTAAGTTTCGTTTTCGAATAATATATAATTCAAGAACTTGTTTGTTGAGATATATGTTTTATTCAGTTTAGTTGAAGGAAATATCTCTCTTGGGTTATCGTAAAGGTAAACTAAGGAAATGATGGGGATTCTGTTTAGGAAGTTTGTTGAAGTTAGAAACAAGAAAGTTGTAGGCAGAGGTAAGAAGGGTTATGAAGATGAAAAGGATATACCTAGGTTTAACAACTTTACATTGACGTATGTACAGTTGTTAGTATAATAATAATATAGTATACGATGATGATGATGATGATGATAATAATAGTGATCTTAATAATAATGATAGTAATATAAGAGAAAGGGTTCTACGTGGATTGAAACGTAACACCCCCACAAGGAGGAATATCACGTACAAGGGTTGTATTTTTTAGTTAATAACTTTGATTCAAAAATCGAAGAGGATAAATTCGTAGTCTCCGAGGCAAGGAACATCTTCAAGGATTTTCTTATTCCGTTCGTATAACTAAGGGGAATCCTTTTTCTCGTCCTTCTCCCCCGAAGTTAATGGAACTTAATGCAACGTGGAAAAGCTCATGAATGAGTTGCGTGACACGTAGGAGGTTTGCAAGGCCTCCATGCGAAGATCCGCGTGACTTTGTGCGTCTTGGTATAGAAACTTGGACTTCCTGTCCGCGCTCACATGTCCGACTCCCAACCATTATAGCATCATCTACTACCGGTCGACGTTGTGGGAGAGTAAGCATCGCTCACACGTCACGTTATGCGACCACTCACGAATCAACTTGGACAACAAACCTTCATTCATTTCTGCACCACAATCTTCTTTTCCTTATTCTAGGAATTTTCTTTCTTTTTTTTTTTCTATTAACAACTTACATTCATAAATCTCAATCTTTTTCATTCAATTTTTTCTCCACGATGTTAAATTATATTTCATTCATGCACTGATCAACGAAGAACATCATCTTGAATACAAATGTAATCATTAATTACGATTGTAATTAAATATTAACAATCAGCGAACTTATAAATGTATTTAGAGTCGTGTAAGTACAGATGCTATTATAATTTGTTACGATTTACCAAGTTGATAAACTCGTCACGATTTCTTCGAGTTGAATGAGAAAAGTATTTCTCTTAGTTGAACGAGATCAACGATAAACTAACTTAATGCGTTAAATCTTATCGCGATTCTTCTAAGTAGAAGTATGCAAATTTTCGTTTCGTTATCTATTTATCGAAAAAAAGAAAAAAAGAAAATGTTTAAAAATTCTTCTTGATGCGTATCAAGTACATACAACCAACCTCGAACTCGATATCACAGGTATATAATAACGTTCATTGTCTTACGTGTTACTTTCTCGGCATCGTAAAATCAGTCACAAGTGGCAGCAATTCGTTACGATCGGTGAAACATGACACGAGTTGAGTAAAACGGATCTGTCTTTTAATCGTACGATGACCAAAACGTCGTATTTAACAAATTGAACCGCACTGTTAACTGTACATTCGTGGAATCGTATCGTGATCGACGATCGATGAATAGGAGTATATAAGTGTACTTAGGTATTACCAAGTGCCGGTTACGTTTACGATCCACATGCGTCACGATTATGTCCAACTCGGTGACACTTTAAGCTACAAATTTTATTTTACGATATGTTGACTGCGGTACAAGAGAGTACGAACGACCGAGTTAAGCGAGCAAGCAATACTACTACCACACCAATGTACTTACATACATACTTACATACATACTTACATACATATACATATATACATACATACGAGAACCGATTCGAGATAGATTTATTACGTCCACGCGTTCTCCTTCGCCTGCTGTATATACCACCTACCACGAGGTTTGCTTTCCCATGCAACATATCTACTACCTACACTTAACCATCTGATCACTCCTCCTAACTAATACCTCCACCAACTTTCTTCATTTCTTCCAAGAAAGAGAGAAACCTTTTTCCTACCAGAATTACGCGTTAGGTCGAGTTATTTTGTTTTACGGGACAGTTGAGATTTCGCGGACGAGGGAACATATAAACTATCGTCCTCTTTCCAGACTTTACAAAAAAAAAGAAACGATACTGCCCACCAGTCAATTAAATGCGCGCAACTCGTAATGCACTAGCTCGATAAGATAACACAACCATAAAAATAAGAATGAAACTAATTTAAAAAAGGTATCATACGAATGATGAGTGTAAGGTTTAGAAGTAAAGAGATGTTCTTATCGAAAAGTAATTAAATTAATTTCAAGCGCGAGTAAAAACGCGTCCATAACCACGAGAGATAGCTGGTTGGCTGGCTGGTTGGTTGGTTGGTTGGTTGGTTGGTTGGTTGGTTGGCTATCCCGCCGTCTTATTTCCATGTCATTGAAATTCGCACGACGATGATCTCGCGCGATAGAAACGAACGTGCACGCACGCGAGCCACGCTACCACGGTCACCATTCCATCTTTCTAACCTTGTCTTTTTTCCCCTGTCCCTCTTACCCCCCCAATACTACTCTGCTGTCCTTTTCAAATCGAAAAGAAACAGCGGGACGTAACTTAACGAAGGGACCCCGTAGAAAAGAAGGAGAGAAAAGATACGTCATTAATAAGACAACGTGCATCCAATAGGTGTATATAAGAGATCTATGGGGTGGGGGTAAGGCCCACGCGTACCAGGACTGTCTCTCTAGCAACTTTCAGACCACCCTTTCTTTTTTTTTTTTCTTTTTCTTTTCTCTTCTTCGTTCGACCGTACGACACGACACGGTTAAATGCGTGCAACACGTCCGCACGATCGATCGTTACTTTCAATCAAGCCGAGATCCCCTTCTCTCCCTCCACCTCTTTCGTTTCGTCCTCGTCCACCTTCACCACCCCCTCCTACTCCTCCTTCTCCTCCTATTCCTCATCATCCTCATTCTCTTACTCTTACCGTTCTTAAATGCTCACGTACTACATACGAAGAGAACTCTGTTCGCGCGAACAGATTCGACCTAAATGCGTGATATCGATTTTATTTATCGATCTGACCCGGTCCGCCCGCTTTTGCTGACGTCATCATCCTAGACATGCAATGCCCACGCGAATCGATCGATTATTTTCTCCAGAAGTAAAAAAGAAAAAAATAGAGAAAAAACACACAGACAGTTCGTACATGAAGCGAGGTTTAGTCTCAGCACGGTTAATTGCCACCTGTGAGAAAAAGAGAAAGAAAAAGAGAGAAATACATTGGAACTATCGGTAGCTACCGTTAATTGCTACCGTTTTCCTTGCGATATAGGATACTATTGACAGAGAACGTTTCAAATATATAATATTTTCTTGAAAGTCGAGGACGAATTAATACGGTGCGAACTCCTTTAATGGCTCGACACCAATTATATGCACTTGAGATTTTTTTTTTATTTGTCTTTTTTATTTATCTATTTTATAAGAACGTAGAAAGTTAAGTCACGTTAATCTGAAGATAATGAAACTATTCCGTGAGAAATATTATCGTTAAGTAATCATAAAAATATAATTCAAATGACAATTTTTATTTAATGATAAAAATTTTACGCGTTAGACGTTTAATTTATTAATTAAAATATTTGTATATGTATACAGATTAGATGTAATACATATTACCGATTTATATTTGTTTCAATCATTTTTACAAGTATATTAATTAATCCGAGATTGAAGAATACATAAAAATATAAACTTGTTAATTAACAAAATACGTATAAATTTTATCGTAAAAATATCGAAACATATTATAGGCAGTAAAAAAAAAGGACGATCCTAGTTGTATTCTTGAAACTCGTGATCTCATTCTTACATTCCACATGACCAACGAAGGATGGAAAGATTACTTCATGAATTCCTGCAAAAGATACGAAATACCAACTGGCCAGTGTTGCCACCACATCGTCGTCTTATTAGACGCGATATGTGCGAGCTACGAAAACAAAATCCATGATACCTGAGTTGTCAAGTTGATGATGTGAGTCTCGATTTAAACAAGAACAGAGAAGAAAAAATATATTTAAATATACAAATTCAGTATCACATTGTAATATTATTTTTTATGTATTCTATTGTAACTGTGGTATTATTTTGTACGTTATTATAATTGACTAAATAATTTAGAATTATATTAAATAAACATTTTATAACAAAATCATAGAACAACGCGTGACTGAAATATCCTAGTGTATATATATTTATATATAAATATAAAAATAAAAATAAAAAGAAAAGAATAGAATAGAAAACTAGAGTTAAGAAACGTCCGTAAAGAGAGATCGTGCAACCTAATAGGAATTTATTGAATCGATACAACTTTGTTCTCTCGCGATATGCGATAGATCGCGTAAGAAATGGTCTGGTACAAACGAGCCGCGTACAACTTGACGTGTGTCGTCATAGACGGAAAAGAAAAAGAACAAGAGAGAGAGAGAGAAATAGATGAGTGGAGAATGAAACATTTTACCTGTCTCTCACTCTTTCTCTCTTCTTTTTATCTTTGTTTCATTCGTCGATCAGAAACTATCGGTTCAAGCTAAACCCATAGTTTCTCTTCGTCCTCTTCCGTAAAGATTTTTCTTCGTAAATAGAAACGAAAGGGAGAAATAAGTGTGGTTGGAAAGTTCCGTCAACGGTGTGTCCCCCTCTCAACCACCCGTGCGTTATGCGTCGTGCGTTCCATAGAAGGCGTCTAGTTTCTGTCGATAGTTGAAGTAACGAAGCGCGTTAATGCCGTGAGCGGCTTCTCATTGTGGGAGCGGTCTCAGAGTTACGGTCAGCCAGCAATATCTTTTTACACGAACGCAGGGGCTTGTTAACGATAGAAATCCGATCAGGTACAATACCATTATTTAAGCTTCTCTCTCTCTCTCTCTTTCTCTCTCTCTCTCCCTTTCTCTCTTTTTCTCTTTCCCTATTTCCTTCTCTTTGTCTTACATATACGTTGGGTACTTTCACACATATAAAACTAGACGAATAAATAGAGCTGTATATATATATAGAACTTATATATAATACATAGATGATAATGTACATAGTTGTATTTAAGTATATCCCAGAGTATATACAGACATCTTGCCATTAGTGGCGCGAGAGGAGACCCAGTTCGCTCGAACAAGCCTAATGATTTCGTTCCACAACGCTCGAACGGAGCTTATATTTTCTTTCGTGGCTAAGAACCTGTCAGACTCGTACACACTCGAGAGATTTCCTTCCCTAGTTACGATCAATTCTGTCCTTCTAACTTTCCGTGCTTGGCAACGATAATTAGCACCACCGGAGGACGAGAGAACGCTTCATTCGATAAAGGATTATTCCTTAGATTCAAATTTCTTTATCTTCGAAATGTTTAACCAAAATGTTTCGTAATAATTGAATACATATATGGAAATAATTAGAAATTGTCTATCGTTGTTATGTATACTATTTTATTATTTTTTATTATTGTTAATGTAACTTTTTTACTTTGGTTTTTTTTTTTTTTGGAAAGAAGAATATTATATTTAATTAAAAAACACTCGAAAAAACTAAATTTATAGCTAATAGTATATTATATTATAATATATTATATTATAATTTTATATTATATATAAATTAATGTGTGTTAATTAATTTATATAATTATATAATGATAATAAATTATATATAATTATAATATTATATTATATTATATTATATAACTATTTAATATAACCATTAAAATTTAATATATATAGCTATATAATATATATCTAATTACTACCATAACTGTATAAATATCTATCTAATTTAATATAACTATTAAAAAAGTAATTCTAAGATCACTTCATTTCGTGATAATAAAAAAAAAAAAAAACCTAATACAAAATATAAAACATATTACTCCTATAAATATTAATCGACAAATAAATTTATCTCGAGATTATTTGAAAATAATTATTATATATTTTTCTAACAAATATATATATATATCCTTTAACTTAAAATTAACTCTTAATAATTATTCTCAATAGTCTCTTCTAGCAGACCAATCTTCAACAATCGCGTATCCTCATCGAACACAAATAAGAAAAGATTATTTGCTCTGCTAGTTTAAAACTTGTTACGGTCTCGAATAATCGATTAATGGTTTCCTCGTCGTCCAATGGATCCAAGAGTAAGATCATCCGACTGGATAATTAGCTATGATACTCTTCTACGTAGCACCACGTACGATCCTACGAGTTTATCGCTTAGCTATGAAAGTCGACCCGCGGGGGCCGGAAACGAGCGCTTACGAGCCGGATAAGACCTCGCTTCGTCCTGACCTTTAATTAGTTACCGCGAGGCTGCTGTTGCTGTTACTGTTGCTACTTCTGCTACTTCTGCTACTTCTATTGCTATTGGCAGAATTAACGGCTTCCTGGACTGTTAAATAAATAAAACAAAGTATTGCTAAGTTCCTACCTAGTTCTAGCAATGTTTTTTTTTTTTTTTTTTTTTTTTTTTCATTGGCCTTAGGTACTACGTACAATGTTAGAAAGGATATTAGAACAAAAATGATAAACTGAGAATAAAGAAAAAAACAAAAAAGAGATTAGGTAAAGTAAAGTAATCGAGATTCGAGTATCTGATTTATACGAGTTTCGCGTCACGCTCTCGGTGGTTCAAGAATTATCGCAAAAGAGACTTCTCTTAGCAAGTAAATTTAAAAACTTAACTCAACTATCATCCTTGATCATCTATTATTCTCCTTTTGGTTCGAAGATTAATTGGCTCGATTCTATTGTACAATATAAACTTAAAATACATGGAGATATATGTACTTGGTTTTATGGCAGGACGCAATGAAATTGTTGTTTTTTTTTCTTCTTCTTTTTAAAGCGGAAACAACGTAAATGATCTAGGGGCCTAAGAAGAAAATTCAATTAACACGATTACTCTCTTTTACAGTAATTTAATGAAACACCTTCTAATTAGTGTCCATCTTAATCGGACCTCGATACATACACTCGACTAGAGAGAATACTAAATTAAGAGAACAAAATTACAAGAAGAGAAAAGAAAGAACATACCTACACATACATACACATATTTACATTCACACTTATGCATCATGAAAGAAGAGATCTTTCTTTACTCCTGTACGTTCCAGACCTTAAATCCACAAAGTCGGATCCATTTTGTACGCTCATTACTTTTATGTAATACGATTCGAGTATAATTCTTCGAAGCGTTGCAGTGTCCACTCTATAAGCTCAATTAACATCCATGTCAGGTTGGTTTGTTTTTCTTTTTTTTTTTTCTCTTTTCCTATGCGCTTTAATTAGATCTTATTAAAAGAAACACACTCCGAAGTAGAAAGAAAAAGGAAGAAGAGATAGAAAAGAATTAACAACAGCTAGGATAGAAAAGAAACAAGAGTGAATGCGTGCCACCGATTTGGTGACTGCATTCGAGGGGAGACTTAATTATTGCAAGCAGGAAACCAAGATGAAAGGAAGGTGGGTGAATGAATGAGGGGTGATGGGGAGTAAGGGTGAGTAAAGTCTAGAGTATATTTCTGATTCGACCTTCCTTCCTTCCTTCCTTCTTTCCTTACTTCCTTCATATCATTTTTTATTATTTTTTTTTTCCACCTATCCATCCTTTTCTACTCTTCTTCTTCTTCTTCTTCTTGTTCTTCTTCTTTGAGAACGTAGGCAACCGAATGAATAGCGTGCGTTCACGGTAAGGCGCTCACCATAATGGTGGCACACGCCGTTACCACTACGAAGCACGTTGTCGGCAGCGGTGCCGGCGTACGGCTCTACTTACAATAATTAACATGATTGCCATTATACGTACGTGCGCGGGCGTGCGTCGTAATGGCCAGACAACGACCACCGTTGCGAAACTTCAACTCAGATACAAGAGAGAGAAAGAGAGAAATGCTTTAGGATAAGAAATAGAGATGTACACCTTCTAATCTTATTATAAGTTTATCATCAGAAAATAAGATTTCAACTTATTCCTTCATTAACAAAAAATATAATAATATTCAATCAATGCATGAGTGTAATAACAAAAATTTCATCAATGCATGAGTCTACGAAAAGTTCAGTCAATGCTCATTGATCATTGACTAATTTATTCGTAGCTTATTGAACTTTTTTTCAAGTGAAAACTACTTTAGAATAGGGAGTGATTTGAAAAATTGAAACACGGCGGCGATGCAACGGAGCGGCGGGCGGCTATGTAACGGCTACGATATTTAGTAAGAAGAGAAAAAGAGACAAACGTATAGGATTGAGTCTACGAGAGAATGAGACAGAATATAGCTATACAGTTTTTCCTATTCTCGGTTTCCTCTTTATGCTCTGCTTCGTAGTTATCGCTCCTGGTTGTATATTTATGGGTTTGTGTGCGACTGCATACTATGAATTGTGGACACATATTATTTCGATCCTATACCTGTTTGGAGGTAGGAGCGATAGCAAGATAGAAGAATAAACAGAGATAACGATAAGAGCGACAAAAGAATAGGGTACAAACGAACCGACGATCGAAATAAAGAAAGAAGGTGTGAAGTCTGTCTTTGTAAGTTGTATAAGTGTGTAAGTCCTGTGTGAGTCTGGAAGGTATATAGAAAATATGTTAAGAAAATAATATTTGAAATGATCCAAATGATATTGTTTATAACACTTAGGAATTTTTGATAATTCTGTTTGAAATACCAACAACAAAAAATAATATCAACTACTTGATCACTAATGCAACGAATTAAATAATAAAATACATTGATAATTTTGTATAAAATAAATAATTTGGTGATAAAAAGTAGGCGATAACAGGTAGTAGTATCCGTCCTTGTGTTAGTAAGTTAACGTACCAGAGGGAAGTTATACTGGCGAGAGAGAAGTTACCAAGACACGAGCCATTTACTGGGTGGTGGTGGGCGAGAGTAGTCGAAGGTAGCGAGTCGGACGGTAATGGTCATTACGAGCACGCTCCGTTGATTGTGCACCGCCACGGGACCGAGGCGGAAAGGGCATCATCGCCGACCCGGAGACCCGCTCCTTTTCTTTCTTTCTTTTTTCTTTTCTTTTCTTTTTTGTTTCTTTCTCTAGCTAACTCTTACTCATACACGCCGATGCGCTGAAAGAGAGAAAAAAGGATGGAGAATGAACGGACGCACGCGGTATATTCTTTTATTAAGCTAGGAAGCATAGCCACGGCAAACTCGTTCGTTAGCTAATTTAATGCCGGCCACTGAACACCGCCGATACTGTGAACCACGGGCCCTATATCACTTTAACGCACCCGAAGGTGGATGTCGGCGTGCATATCGCTGAGGAACAAGGCGAACCTTCGACCCTCGTTTTCCTCACATGTATATGTATATACATATATGTATGTATGTACTTTTTACGTAGATAATACGTAAGGTAGAGACGATAATCGAATCCTCCAGGATATATAAGTATGTGAATTTTATATTCGATTTTATACTACTCTCTCTCTCTCTCTCTCTATATCAATTCTTTTTTTTTTCTTTTATCATTTAAAATTGTAATCTTTCTATAATGTATTTTTATTTAGCAACTAAAGTAATTCCAATATAATTACATGTATCTACTATATTACTATTATTACTGTAATTTGAATATCGTATTATTCAAAAAGACAAGATATGAAAATTGGGTTATAGAATTTAAGAAAATAAAAATGAACTTTTTTCAAAAGCATAATAAAAGGAAAGAAAAGGAAGATAACAGAAGCAAAGGTGATTTATTTTATTATTTATTTTCATCGTTAACGATATCGCGATTATCATCGAAAGGAGCGGCTGGCTACGAAGGCGTTGAGAAGGCGTTCCGAGTCTAAAGGGATCGGACTGTTAATCTTTTGCGAACTAAAAGAGAGAAAGAGCCCTCTCTCTCTCTCTCTGTCCCTGATGAAAAACGCGTAGAATACTTCGCGACAGTGGACGACTATAATTCTTCGTGTAATCGTTACGGTTCGGGCCCGGCTAAGCGATTATAAACCACGTAACGTTCGTTAGCGAATTTAATGCCAGCGGCGGCCAACGGCACACGCACGGGACACTAACACATACCAACACAAATACATATATATATATATATATATATATATATATATATATATATATATAAAATTACAGAGAGACGGTCGAGTATGTGGTTTGGTCCTATATCACTTTAACGCACTGCCGTGAAGTTCAGGGTTGCAGACGGTACGATGAACTCGTCCGGTCGTAGTGCAATACTAAGAAACGGAAACGATGATGCCTTCTTATTATATTCCTACGTTTTATTCAATTAATTCTTTATATATATATATTATTATGTTAATAGTTATTTCATTAAATTCAAATTTTTTTGTCCTAATTTAAACATTAAACATATTAGAATCCGCTTTTGTTCTCATACAATAACCCTAAACCAGAATATTATACAAAAACTTGAAACATATCTTCCTGGATGGTAAAGAAACAAAAAATTCGATGGAAAAAAAAAGATAAAAACAATGGAAAAAGGATTAAAAGAGAATGGCAGGACAGGTAGAACGACGCGTTTGTTCTTAACGCGAAGAATCTCGTGCAAAATGCAACAGCACGAGTTTAGCTCGCGTGGCATCGAAGATCAGCGTCGTCGTTTTCCTTATAAAGACCCCCGTTGCGTTTTAAAGGCACAGGTGGTGGTGGTGGTGGTGGTGGTGGTGTGGCTCGTTCTAACCGGTGCTAAGCGACTTCTAAACCAGTAAAGAGAAACGAAAGAAGGTGGGTATAGGTGAGTAGTAGCCTTTCCCGTAATTACGTCCCAATATGCAAGCGGGCCGTGCAAAACGTGCTCTTTCTCTTTCTCTCTCTCTCTCTCTTTCTTTCTTTCTCTTTCTTTATTTTTCGTTCTCTTTCTTTGAACGATGGTATGCAAGCTTCTGGTTGAAGCAACCGCGGTAGATCGCGAGATAGGCGTACGTAGAATATACACAAGCAATAGTAACAGCAAAAGCAACACAAACTCGTGGACCTCCGCATCTACAACTACAACTACAAACACTACTACCTTCATCCTCTTCTTCTTTTTCCTCCATCTTCCAAAGCTGTTGCATATCGGTACACGTTGAATGATTAATGCGCTCCCGAGGCAAGGCATCGGTGTAACATTTGATCTGTCCCGAGCTAAAATTACGCGAATACAGGAGCCCACGCTCGTTCCAGCTAGTTCTTCTAAGAGAGAGAGAATACCCGGAAGATTTAACATCGATCGCTAAACTGACCTACGTGCAATGAACCGTAAAAGGTCGGACACGTAACATCTTAGAAAACTTGGAAAATTTTCTCTGTCATTTAACAACGTTTAAAAATAAAAATATATCATGTGGATAGATCACACGTGTTAGAAGTATAACCTTCGAAAAACTAAGTTTCGAGAGAATGAGACGAATGTCTTTCCGATAAGTCCGTAGGGTCTTTCCGATAAGTCCGTAGGGTCTTTCCGATAAGTCCGTAGGGTCTTTCCGATAAGTCCGTAGGGTCTTTCCGATAAGTCCGTAGGGTCTTTCCGATAAGTCTGTAAGGTCTTTCCGACTGTCTGTCCACTCTTTGTAGTATGGAGATGCACACGAACACACACATATACAACCAGGAGTGATAACTACGAAGCAGAGCATAGAGAGGAGACCGAGAATAGGAAAAACTGTATATATAGCTATATTCCGTCTCATTCTCTCCCAGGCTCAAACCTTTGTCCCTTTTTCTCTCATTATTTAGTATCGTAGCCGTTTCATAGCTACGTTTCTTGACCGACCGTGTTTCATTTTTTTCAGATCACTCCCTATTCTAAAGAAGTTTTCACTTCAAAATTAAAAAAGAAAGATGATGGTTAGTGTACGCGTGATTTTGTTCTATACCATCTTCGTCTTAATATTATTATTATTATGTTCTGTAATAAGATTAATACAGTAGTATATATATATATATATATATATATCCGGAGAAGAATATAGATAGATATATTTAGAACACATGCACCAACTACAACGTCCAAAGAAGAAATATTAATTAACAACTACCGACAGATAATGGGGCACCCGTAGAGTTACTTTAGAGAAATCGTTTTAGTAGAACTATCGTGATTTAGCGAAAGAAGGTGAATTAATAGTTGGCGGTAGCACGCCCACGCACCGATGATCGCGATATAAAAACGGGGCTCGTGGATGTCGGAAGATGCGTTGCGATTAGCTCGAGCGTTGCTCTCCCTCTCTCTCTCTCTCTCTTTCTCTCTCTCTCACTCGCTTGGTATAATTAATTATCCACTTCGATATTAGGAGTGCTTGGAAAGCTAGCAACGATAGCGTACACTAGCGTGTTAAGTGCAACGGATAGAGCTATACGACTTGGGTGACCGTGCTAAGCTTCTGGATTGAATGTAGAAAAAGGGAAAGGGAAAAGGGAAGGTAAAGAGGGCAAGAGGGAACGATTCTAGCTTCTAGATTCTGTCTCGTTTTTACTCGGATAGCAAGCACATTGCTTACGTGCGTGCGCACACGCCGCCCCGGGCCCTTTCCACCTTTCTTGCGTGCCGAGGTGTAATGCACCTCTTTTCTCTTATTCTCTTCCTCTCTCATTCACTATTTCTTTTTTATTCAACTTCTTACTCGGGAGCAAAGTAACCGACGAGAATTATATCAAACGACGACAGACTCTTTAATCTTTTATTACGAAAAAAAAACTCGTTCCATACTTAAATTACTTATTATCAACAATTTCATACTATATTTAGATTAAAGTATCTTTTGTCTGAACTAATACGTTACTTAAAAAATATTCGAATAATTGGAGGTAAGTAAATCTAAGAGAGTTAGCACGTCAATGCATAGAACGCAGTTGAAATAATTCAACGATTTTCTACGTTGGTCATCGTTGCCAGAAGTAGTAGTGGTAGGAAAGCAAGAACGGCAGCGTTCGAACGTCATTCCCACAGACGACAACGACGACGACGACGACAACGACGAGCATCCATTAGAGCTATAAGGCATTGTCAGCGCGTACGCGTCGTTTCTTCAACAGCAACAACAGCAAAAGTTGCAATGGAACTGCAAGGAAACAGCAACGGCAAACGGCAACATTCAACAACAAGGTGACGGTAGGTGCAGCAGCAGCAGCAACAGCAGCGTTGAATCGGTATGCACAAGGCGTACTTACACTCACGACGGCTATCCTCGAGAGTACTCGCTAAGAAAATCGAAAGTAAGCCGACGGGTAAGCAAAAGGAGGCGGTGGCGGTGACTACGTTCTGAATGCAGCCACGTTACTGTATGCAAAATAGTCGTTTACAGGTAAGCATCCTTACGGATGCACCTCGTGTACGTTTACTTTTACATACTCCTCTCGTCTCCTCAGTCTAACTTGCCTGCCGGTTTTGCTGCCATGAGTGCATCGAAAAGGGTGAGCCTTTAGGGCTATACCAGCCATACGCTGCTGTTACTCCTGCTGCTGCTGAAGCTGCTACTTCTGAGTATACACACCATAGGTACGGGCCAGTTTTATTGGACGACACCGACACCGACATTGGACTCGCGAAGGAATCGCGATTCCCTTACCCTTTTGCCGCGAAATGATCGCCGCCTTTACCAAAGGTAAGAAAACCGGCAAGCTTTCGTGGATTTCTATCGTTCGATCCGAGCCAGCTGCTGCACTGAGTAAAGGCGCGAAACCTTTGTCGATGAATGTGAAGAGAAAGATAGAAAGAATGAAAGACTGAAGGAGTGAACGTAGAAGAGATTTCTTTCAGTTTCGAATATGGAATGCATCGATATTCGATCGACGAGGACTATCTAATTGGGTTTCAGGTGCTGCCGTGGGAGCGAACAGAAAATATATCTCTACGAATTTCCATCTTACCGAAACCGACACAAGCAAGCCTGTTAACTTTCTACCTTTTTGCTTTGTCTACTATTTCGATCTTAAAGTTACGAAGTAGTAGTGTGGTGTCGTCGTTCCCTTTGATCGTCATGAATATCGCTACGAAAACGATCAAACGTCAGGGGACTCGTCTAAAAGACGTAACAGTGTGTGTATGTGTTTCTTTTTGGTTCGTGTCTCTCTTTACGAACGAAAGACGATGCCGAATGGTTAAGAAGAAAAAGAAAAATAAGACAAAGAAGAAGGTAGTAGTAGAAGAAGAAGAAGAAGAAGAAGAAGAAGATGGAGCAAAAGAATGTTTAGGTTAAGAAGAAAGAGAGTTGGAGCAACTTCGACGAGGTCATCGTTAAAGTCATCGATCAAGTTCTCTCTCTCGAGCCGAGGTCACCCTCTGACCCCTTCTGGTCCCGGCAGCCGTTCCCCAGGCTTGGTCAGTCATCGATCTAAGGATCCTTTGCCGTAGATCACTCCACTCGATACCTACCGCAACGAGCTTCGAGAATGATGTCGGTACATGTATGTATATAAGGTGTCCAACCGTGTGTTCGTGTACACGCCACGAAAATCGCACGCGGTCATTATTTATGCGCTCGTAATCTGTCATAACCGGGGGTCCACTTATGCAACCTGACGATATCGTTACGGTCTAACGGAAACGCCTACCAGAACACCATTCCCTTCATCTCTCTCATCCCTATCACCCTTTCTGTCTCTGTCTTTCTCATATGCTCGACGACAATTATCAGCAACCCACCACCCTTGAATCTTATTTTTGAATAATGTCTCTTCACTTCTTCGAAGCTGCTCACTTTTCTCTTCTATAATCATCTTACATTCTTTATACGTGTTTTTTTTTTTTTTTTTTATTAAAATATATTGAAACAATATTTAATATTATCGTCACGCGCGTTTGTTATAATAAAGTATTGTGTACTCGTCTTTTTTTGTCCTCTACAAATTACTGGAAAAAAAAAATGATAATTGACAAGAGTAGGTATGTTTAAAAGTTAACCGTACAAAAATGATCCTTAGGGAAAGGTTCTTGATCTTGTAAAAGTTAATCCTTTCGCATACAAGCAAACGGCCTCGTGAAATTTCATCGGCCTTTTATAATCCCCCTACGACCAAATTGTGAAACGCTAATAAACGCATCTCTTACACCCTCCCCCTATCTCTCACTCTCATACATACACGAGAGAGGAGCATTGGGCACTTTTACGACGTTGCCTTGTAAAGACATAAAAAAAAAAAAAAATAGGAAAAATGAAGGGAATAACTTGAGGAGATGCGACCCAGTATCTTGGATGATGATCCTTTCAAATTCTCGCCGTCGATTACTTTACTGCCTCGTTTATCGCGCGTTCGCCTAAACGAAAATAAAAAACAAAAAAAAGTTTAAAGGCGCATAACGCACGAGAGAGAAACTTTACTGGATGAATTTCACGCCGTAAGAACCGATCGTATAATTGTTTAAGAAGATCTCGAGAAGAATGTGACGCCTTTTACTATGGTTTTTTTTTTTTCTTTAACAAAAGAAAGAACAAAATTCTTTTTCCGGGAAATAATCATCGTCAAAACTCTTTGGCGTAAATTGTAGTGCCATTTTTATTTTTATTTTTTTTCACGCGACGAGAAAAATCTGGCATTATAGGAACTCGACAGTTCATTGCCGCAAATACCACATAACGCCATTGTAATAATAGTAATACTTAATTATACTTAAAAATACCGATATAGGATAATACCAATCAAATTTAAAATAACAAAATCTTATTTAAAAATAAGGTGTGAGTTAAGAAAGAAATGTATTACATAAAAAACGTAAATCGGTGAAAAAAAAATCGGTAAAAAAATCGGTATCCCATATTTTGGGTAAGTGAATACTGTGAAGTATACAGTATATAACATCAAGATCGGTAGAGGATAATGAGACTACGACGAAGTAGACGGGCGGCAAGTTTGGTTTAACATCGTCTTCGTCGTCCTCGAGGATCCGTGACCACGTAGTTGGTGTCGTGGTAGTTCGTCGTATAGTTGCTACTAACCACACAGGGACCTGGTAGGTCCTGCCAACGACTTTTTATACCGGATTTCCATATAGGGAAAGATCCGATGCGATACGATACGCCAAAGAGGAGAAGACGCGGATGCTGCAAACGAAAAGGGGAGCAATATATACATCTTTCCGTCGTCTGGTAGAAAGACGACACACAGTGTAGAGAAAGAAAGAAAGAAAGAAAGAAAGAACGAATGAAAGAAAAGAAAAGAAAAGAAGAGAAGTAAAGTAAAGTTCTCTCCACCTTTTCGCATACGAAAAGGGATACCGCTTTGAGAATCTGGAAGGACTACTGATCCCTTCGGAACATTTTTTGCAATGAAGACGAGGACAAGGACGAAAAGATCTGAAGTTTACGCTATCTCCGGTTTCTTATTTCGTTCCGGTCTTTCGAAGAACGCGAGAAATCGATGTATCGAATAAGAAGAAAGATTCCCCACCCCTTAAACAGTTTTCGAATCGTTTGAGGCTTTTTTTTCAAGATTGATCGGTAGTTTAAATCAAATAAGCAATTGCAAGTTTATTCTTATTCAATCATTATCAATATTACATTTCGTTTCACGAGAATAGATAAATCGATCATTATAATATAGATAAAACTATTACAATAGTTGATCTATTGTTTTATTGTTTTAATAGTTTATCTATTGTAATAGTTAAACTATGTATTATAATATATATAGTATAGTTTAACTATTACAATAGATAAACTATTGTCTTTTTAATGAATCGTGTCGTTTCTTTAGATACGAGATCGTACGACTCAACTTTCTTATTCTCTCTCTCTCTCTCTCTTTTCACTTTATTTCTATAACATAATCTCGTGTTCGGGTTTTGTAGAACCGAGGAGTATTAATAATATCGAAAGGCACGGGTCGATAGTCGATCGGATGCTCAAACGGACTGTTCGATTAATTTATTATTCGAAGTTATATATGTTCCTTGATGTTATACATATATATATATACTAATACATTAGAAGAGTTATTTCACGTAGAGTAGAGTAGATGCGGTCTTCTCGAAGCGAAGAGAAGACGCCATTGGACCAGCTGTCTTCATATTTCAGTGTACAGTCGTGACCAATATTAAAAGCGTGCATTAACCCGTTCTATCCGCGAAGTAACATTTGGTTCTTTCATTTCCAGGTGTTAGTGGGTAACGTGATATTAATAGAACATGTTCGGTAGCCCATTAATAGCAACAATAACCAACAACAACTATTATTACAATGACGTTGAATGAGAAACGATTTGAAACATTTCGTTCTAACTAATCGAATGTTAGATGAAAGATTGTGATGTGGGTGGTGAAATAAAAAATTTGGTTTCAAACAAGTGGTAGGTATGTTTCCTTGCTTTAGTGTATCTACTCTAAGTATTTTTGTTAACTTGTATTGGTATTATATATATATATATAGGTAAGTATGTAAGTACGAGTAACGCGTGCTAGAAATTACAGCAGGCAGCACAGATGACTAATGGGAAATTCACGCGGCCGTTAATGTACCGTATCGTTATCACCTTACAGTGCCGACTAAAGTCACCGAGGATATCCGGCTGCGATTTACCGGCATGTACAATACTGCTGCTGCCGCCTTCTTCTTGTACATTTGCCGCCCTTTCAATCGGTGCTTCGGGTCAAGATCTAAAGAAGTAAATGGCAAGAATGGGAGAGAAATATATAGAGAATGTGAATAAAATCTTTACAAAAAAAAATATTGATAAGAGATATTAAGTATATTTATGAAATATATAAATATTAGAAACATTGGTGTTTTATCAAATGATTTATTCATTTTGGAAACCAAAAAAAAAAAAAATGTGAAGAAACAAATTTCAACTACTACTACAAGCTACTAAGGACATTTAAAATACTTCATGTCTTATTACGAGTTGTAATAATTTTTTGAAAAAAAAAAAAAAAAAAAAAAAAATAGAAAAGAGAACAAACAGCAAACGTAAAGAGACACAATACTCTGAAGAAGAAGAAGAAAAAACGAAATAAAATAAAAAATAAAAAAAAAATAAAAAAGCACATTATATATACTTCGCTATGTCCTTGTAAAGTCGTAAAACAATTCTGAGTTGGAATTTATTAGCGATTATTACCAAAGTCGTTAACGAAAAAAAGAGTTGTGCTGCTGCTCGTGATCCGGCTGATGGCGTTCAGGAATCTTAAAGAAACTGTTACGCAGTTGATTGTACGGTATAACGAAAGGTAGTGGAGGAAGGTAAAAAAGAAAATAAAGTTAAAAAACAAAAGAAAAGAAAAGAATAATGAAAGAATCCGCAACGGGCTACCGATCACGTATCAATTAAATTCCTTGTAGCAATATGCTAGCAACAACGTTTCCGCATGTTCTCATATATACATATACATGTATATATATATATATGAGATTGGGATTTGAATTGTTTCAGATCACGCGCCGATTCTCGTCCAACCGGAGGCCCCAGGTTTCTGAGATATAAATTAAATACTAACATATATCACGATTATTCGTGCCACCTTGTGTCCGCATTTTGTTTTTATTATTTTTCTTTTAATCTCCTTTTTTTTCTTTTTTTGATTTCATATCCTATCGTCGAATAATCAAAAGAACTCACACGAGAATAGAAATCGGACGACTTATTACATACATATATATATTTCTATGTATACACATATATATATTTAATTTAACATACACATCCTTTTGACGTTATGCTTCATCGAATATCGATTATTTTAAATCCGATATGGAATAAATTGAAAGGCAAAGCATAGAAATCACATTTACCAACCAAGTTTCCAGCTTTTCTGTAAGAATCTCACCGATGTTTTCGAGAGATCGGTTAAGAAAATAGTTGTCCGATATGATCTATCTAAGATTTTTGCGAAGAATCATCATCATCATCATAATCATCATCATCATCATCATCATCAACGAGTTACATACATACGATAGAAGTAACAGCAACCACAACTTTACGTTTTCCAGAGCGTGTCATCGGGCGGTGATAGGCGAGCTGCTTCAACGTTTTCACCGTGTTCGATTTATTACATCCGGTTTATGCGCGATCCAGCTTCAGGGAACACCTGCGTATACTTGTTGGCTATATAACCATACTTCTACGTAGTAGTTTTATAAACGAGTACATGTATACACTTAAAGTATACTTTATTTCGTTAAACTATATAAAATCATTCAGAGGTGTGTTTTAATTTGATTTTAACGATAATCAAATGTAACATCAAAGTATAATAGAAATCTTTAAAATTATTCTCCAAAAAAAAAAAAAAAAGATATAATCGAGAAGATCGTGAATAATAACATACATTATTTCAATAATATATAATAATTAAATTATATTTAATAATATATTAATTTATATTATTTAATATTATTATTAATCAAATATAATTGATTATTTACTTCGAAATAAAATCTAATATAAAAAGAAATATTAAATGATAGAAAAAAAAAAAAAGATAGAATACTGTTGTTGTTCTTTGACATGCACGAGCAGTGTGAGAGAAAGAGATCACGGTGTCAATTTCAGAGCACGTACCACCTGCCGAGGCTGACTTTCCTTTCTTGATACGACCTTGAATAGAAGGTAAAAGACGACAAGCAAACGCCCTGCTTATATTCTTTTAACTCTATATGTTATCATTCGATAAACATACGATCGCGAGATTGTATTATCGCGAGAAAAATATAATGACCATAAAGGATCAAATATAAACACCAAATGATATTTCTATCTTTCTCTTTATCATCATCATCATCATGACCATCATCATCATCATCATCATCATCATCATTCGTCGATGGATCATGAGAAAAGATGTTCTTTCTCTTAAAAGACCTCATCATCATCATCATCATCATCTCGTGTGTTCTAACGAGCTGGGTTATATTTTATTCATGAAGAATTATTTATCCTTCTTTCCAGGATTCTCTGAGAATACGATGATGATCGACGGATTCGATCGGTGTTTTGTCATTTTATCCATATCGTCCATTTCTATCTTTCTCTCTCTCTCTCTCTCTGTACGGTTTCCCTGTCTGAAGGTATTTAAGTGCTCGTTAACGAATGAAAAATAATCGAAGTAAGGGGAAACGATGGTAGGACGACGACGACGACGACGACGAAGACGACGACGACGAAGACGATTCCACGATCGAATAAAGTCGTACGATAAACTTGACTTTTTATGACGAGCGTATTCGCGGCATCCCCTTCCCCTCATTCCCCCAGTTTCCCCCTCCCATCTCTTGACGGCACCATAATCTTACCAAGAGTATTACCTTCCAAAAGATAAGAACGAAATATTCTGGATAAAAGAGTCCGCGATGCGATTTGAGTTACGTATGATAATAAGAATAATATTTATATTATTATTTTGTTAACATTTTTTTTATCCTTATAAACATCTTTTTTTTTTTACCACAAGGAATGACTTTATATTGATTATTATGTATTATACAAGAACGATTGATTTTAATTATTATTTGAACGAGTAATTTTTTTTGTGTATTTCTTTTCAAATATATTTTAAACTATCCACGTTGATTTAGTAATTATTAAATTGTCCCATAAGAATTTCTTTTCCTTTTTGTTTTTCTTTAATAATTTTACATATGCAATATATTTATAAAAATCTAATAGAGAACGGAATGAATTTAGAAATAAAATAATGATGTTATACGTGTTAAACTTACTAGCAAAAAAAGATCAAACAAAATTCACGTGAAACTTTTATTATCATAGTTTTAATCAAATTACTGCGAAATATTATAATCAACGATTTTTCTAAATAGTTCAAAAATAATATATAAATAAATATAATCTGAACGATAAGAGAAAAAGAAAAAGAAAAAGAAAAGAAAAAGATCAAAAGAAATGAAAGAAAATACGATAATATATATGACTATCTATATATGTTGGTACGTGTGCGTGGAAAAAGCCATGATGCTGTTTACGGCGTGTCGCGAATGAAAGTCGGCGGTCATAAAGTCGAGTGCGGATGGTGATCGTAAATATTTGGACGATAGAGGTCGCGATAGCGTGACCCCGAAGGAGGACTGCGTGTTCATGGCGATTCGCATAACCACACCCGACTATCTTCTGGGTAGAATATAACCGGGATCTCGAATTAATCCGCAGAGGTGAGGTTAACGCTGCCGGTGCACACCGGTAACTTGACCGAAGCTTCCTTCATCCAATAGGATAGAAAGAGATGAAGAAACGTGTATAGTAAGTAAATAGGTATACCTTCTTTCTCACTCTCTCTTATATCGTTTCATCTGATCGAGAGCAAGGTTCGTACGTTCGTTCAAGGATACAAACTATCAAATAGAAGATTAGTATGTAAGAGAGAAAATTAAATTGATTTCCGTTCCGTTTTGAAATAAAAAAAAATAAAATAAAATAAAATAAAAAAAAAAAACTATGGAAACAGACAGGATGAAAGAAATAAAGAAGAAATAAGGGCATGGGGGTACACATTCTTCCACGCATCCTGTCTGCGGTTGACGAAAACTTATCGACGCACGACATTTCCTAGAAGCTCGTAATGAGAGAGAGAGAGAGAGAGAGAGAGAGATGTGTACTTATTTTTTACTTTATACTAATTTTTCTGCGGGTAGTAACAAACCCCAAGAACGACCACCAAAATTCTTTTTTGTAAAAATGAAATCAAATTTCCAATTCCACGAGAATAGAAAGGAGGAGGATCCTCCTTCATTTGAAGTTGTGTCTTTTCTTTTCGTGATAAGAGGAATGGATTTCCTTCCTTTCCTACCAATACACTAAGGTTATAGTATGCATGTACATAGGCTGCATGAAATTCCTAAGATCGGACTTGGTCGCGACGACTCCCTCGGAGAGCTTACGGACGCTAAATGAAGATTTATAGTAGGGTCGCCGTTCGCACGCCACGCCACTCAAAGAAAAGGACTCCGTAGCACGCAGTGCACAAGCAACGTGCAGTGCAACACACAGCCTCGTAATTCAAACGATCCCGAACTTGAAATAGAGGAGTGTCCCCGACTTCTTCTTATAGTAGTAGTAATAGTAGTGGTGGTAGTAGTAGTTACACTACCTTCGTTTATCTCCCTCTCTTTCCTCTCCTTTTCTTATCCACAGAACGAGTAAACGCATTGATTATGTCCAACCGTCGTCGTCGTCGCCGTCGTCGTCGTCGTAGTAGTCGTAAGGGAAAACGATTATTTTTCTAAGTGTACGCACGGAAGTGAAATAATACCTTGTTTTATTTATATTTTAAAATATCCAATCAATTTAATCACTTTTATTTTATTAATGATACCTATATGTTAATAATTTTCTGTTTTCAACTATAATTAATTACAAATCGGTTGAATTACGTTTGTGTCAGATTTAAATAATGATTTAATACGTGTCATTATAAATATTGATCATAAGTATTCGAAAATATCGATTTCTTACAAGTAACAGGCTAATTGAATTTCTATTTTGTATATAAATAGGTAATTTTCTTTTTCCTCTTACAAATTGCTAATATTTTTTGTTCTTTTCTTATTCCATACGTTCGATCGATTAATCGGTAAAGAAATTTGTTTGCATAAAAATAAAAATAAAAACAATTATTTATTACCTTCCTTTAGAAATATATGTAAATAGAAAATTTATCGAAGATCTGACGATAATTTATTTTACGTTTTAATCAATGATCTACTTTAATGAATTCTCAAGAATGAATTAGTTTTAAAACTAAGGTGACTGTGTTACGTTTCCATAAAGAAAGATAAAAAGAGAGAGAGAGAGAGAGAGAGAGAGAGAGAACTCGGTTTCCAAGGCCACCCCCGACATTTTCTTCTTCGAATATACAGCCTAAGGCGAGGTTACGGCATAAGCGTTACTACGTATCTATCATCTTGTAATTATCGCTGATTAACGACTTTCCATGCGTTATCTTTTCGTTCACGTTGAGATTTCGCTTTGATTTTGACTCCAACCAGAGATAATAGATCCAGATTGCTATTAAAACATTGAACATCATTTTCTCTTCGCTCAACACACCGAGTATCTTTCTCTCTCGATTTAAATCAAAATCATATATTACCTTTCTCATATACTTCTTCTTCTTCTTCTTCAAGCGTAAATAAAAAAAAAAAAGAAAAGAAAAAAAATTGCTCAACTAAATAATAACACACTGAGAATAAAGAGATATATTTTAATTCGACCTGAGAGACTAATTTTCTACTAATTTTCTTATTAAAACTTCATTTTCATAGACATTTGCAAGTTTGTTTGTCAGACAACATTTAATAAAACTATTCTAAGAAACGTGATATCACCTGACATAGTTACTTCGATATACACTATACAAACTAACTCATGATAAATAAAAAAAGACGATTGGAAGATTCCGTTTCATCTACGTTCAAAGATTGTTAGATAAGAAACCGTGCCGCGTAACGATTTCCTTTTAACCTTTCGAGATATCAATCGGATTATCTACAAACTAGTCTTGGTTAACGATGATTCTGGTTTCATTTGTAAAAACTTTTTTTGCAAGTATTTGATTATTATTATTCGTTAGCATGATCTTTCTAATAACAAATTCTATACCAATAAGAAACTTGAAACTACTCACTCGATTATTATATTTTATATTATGTTTAATTTATTTTTATTTCAACCTGGTGCTTCATTCTGCTTAATAATTTTTTCTTCTTCTTCTTCTTCTTCCACCTTTCTTCTTTGCTTAAAACTTGCAGTAAAAAACCTGAACCCGATGATGAAGGCTCGTTCTCGTCCTTGTCCTCGTCCTCGTAGTTGTCGTTCGTTTACGGTCATTTCACTCGAGTACTGACGAGAGACAGTTCATCCCTTCTAACTTTCTTTTTCTTTTTTCATTTCTTTTTCATTCTCTTTTTTTTATTATTATTATTTATTTTCGTTGTCTTTTTTTAAGATAGAAAGAAATTAGGTCTGATATATAACAAACGAGAGTAGAGATCCTCGAGGCTGATCGATCATCGTTGGTGACAAGAGGCGAAGAACTGGATTCACCGAAAGTCATTCTCTTACAGAGAGTCAGATGATGCTGCTGTTGCTGATGCTGTTACTGCTGCTGATGCTGTTACTGCTGGTGTGAATTAACAACCTCTACTCTTGCGTACGTTGCCGGCGTATCTCTTTAATCGTAATTATCGTCTACAGGCGAACGACCAAGTGGTAATAAATCATTGTTTCGATGAAAAGTCGACTTGCAAGAGAACGTTCTTATCAAAGGATGTGTATATGTATGTGTGTGTGTGTTGACTAAGAAAAGATTTTTATTCAAAAATGATATGACAAAAAAATAAATACATCCAAGAAAATACTTAATAGTAGTAGTAGTAGTAGTAGTAGTAGTAGACTCAAATTTTCTTTTAAAAGTAATAATAACAAACAAAAAAATTAAAAAAAAATGTATTCTTATGCATATCCATATTTCATACAATGCAGTTTGGTGTTATATAGCAAGTTCTATTCAAAAGATATATGTATTTGAAATATATGAGATACAAGAGGCAATACGTCTACTTGAAAGGACGATGAATTATTATTACGAAGACCGAGAAATGAGAATATTACGTAAGGTAGATAATAACTTTTAACATTGTGAACACATACACACACACATACACGCACACATCGTATAGCTAGTTCACTAATAGGAAATAGAAATAATCTAAAGTAATCGTACATCTTAAAAGAATACTACAAAGTATCCAATCGATTATTTATATTTTCACTTTATTTCATTTATTAAGAGAAAGTTTCCTTATTAAAAGTAATAATGAACGTGAATAATGGATAAAACGTTTTTCATCTATTTAATATATCTATCGACGAATAAAACAATTACGTTATATAGTGTTTGTCGAGAGAGAGAGAGAAAAAGAAAAAAAATATAATCAATTCACCCACTGGATGTTGTAATATCGTAAAAATTCATCTCTAATAGAATTTTTATCTAAAATAAAAATAAATGTATGCTAAAGGTAAAGTAGTATATGAGTAAATGTAAAATAACTGTAATTATTGATTACCTTAATAGGATTTACAAGAATATAATATTAACGTTATATCTTGACAGTTATACTTATCTATGAGTAAATACATTGATGCATAAAAACGTATACACACACACACACACACACACACATATATATATACTTGGATCGATTTAATCTAAACCGTGTTAAGATAGAAAAGTGTAAGAGGAGAGAAAATATGGTTTGAGTGTTTGAAACAACCAACCAACCAACCAACCAACTAACCAAAGCTTTTTCTGACGATACGTAATAGTAGTTAAACGTGGCGGCACACGTTCGGTAAAGAGCAATTCTGACATTACCAGGAACACGTGGCACGTGGACCGTGTCGTTTGATCGACCGGCAAAAACCCTAAGTGCCTAAGCAACGCACAGCTTTCAGTGTGGACATCTGAAAAAGACGAGGAGTAGCTGCTGTTGCTGTTGCTGTTGCTGTTGCTATTGCTATTGCTGTTGCTGTTGCTGCCTAGCAGAGCATGAATGTTGTATGTGTGTGTGTGTGTGAACCTATATAGGTACCTGCTTCCACCAGAAACTATTATACCGGAAGCGAATGGAGATCCTGTACCGCTTTGTAAGCTATCTACATTCGTACGTGTATGTTCGTGTTTATTCGTGCATGTGCTCTCTCTCTCTCTCGAGAGAGAGAGAGAGAGAGAGAGAGAGAAAAAGAGAGAACAAGGAGATTATAAAAAGAACGTTTCTCATAATATTCTTCTCAAGAGAGTGGACTTCTCTCCTTTTCATCTTCTACGTCATCTGCACGACAGATTATACCCGACAGTGACTCATTTTAAAATTGTTTTTTTCTTTTCTTTTCTTTTCTTTTCTTTTCTTTTCTTTTCTTTTCTTTTCTTTTCTTTACTCCAACCATTCAGGATTATTTAATACGATCGCGTGCGAGTTCTCGTAAATGACCGGATATCCACACTTGTTCTTTAACTTAAACCGCATATGCAATAGATAGGTATATATATATCTATGAGAAATAAAAAACAAAGTAACACCCTATTGTGTATATAAAAATACAAGAAGAAAAGATAACTAAAGAATGAATTATTAAATAATAATCGATAATATATCATTTACCTAATTGCAATAGAAAATAATTGCATTAATTGAAAATATCATCCAACTATGTTGACTACGATGATCATTTGTAAAAATAGGAACCAATTAAACCGGAGTACATAGAAAACGTTTAGATCAACGCAAAGACAATTTTAACAAATGAAACTTCTTCTAATAAACCTTTTTCCTAAACTTGTCCCTAGTGATCGTTAACATCCAACACGAACACCTACTACGATCGTAATGCTTACGAGAGACTCTCGTTCGAAATAAATTTTGGCCTGTGTGGAAGAACACTCGAGGACCCCCCTGGAATAACTGCTGTAAGGACGACATCGTTGATGGCGATCCTCATGTCGTTTAACCCCCCATCCCATCCCCTTCGTCATCTCACTTTACCAAACGATACGACTAAGTACCTTTAAATTCCTCTTACTTCTTCTTCTTCTTCTTCTTCTTCTTCTTCTTCTTATTTTTCTTTTTCTTTTCTCGGCTTATATCTACCATCATTTGAACAACACGAGTTTAACATTAATTCCAATGATCCAACAATTTTCGTAAATTTCAAAACAATTCTTTATTTTTCTTCTTCTTCTTCTTCTTCTTAACTTTCTGACTAAATGAAAGTTAATAGTTTTTGATTGATATTAAATGATTCAAAATATTATCAGATAATTATATCATACCAATTATTTTGGGTAATACACGTTAAGCAACATTTGTATCTCTCTTTCAATATGATATTATAAAAATGATTACACCAAACCTTTTTGTACAATTCCAATTACAGATCATAAATTGAAGATAAAGTAATGTGAATAGAGAAAAGTTATAATAAAAAGAACTTTACAATCATTAACAAACCTACCCCCCAACGAAACATTGAAATTGGTCAACATTACGTTTGTTAACTTCTTTTTATCGGTTAATGAGGGTAGAGAGAAAAAAGGATCGTAGTTTTTGAAAAGGACGAAAAAAAGGGGAGAATATGTTTCCAGGAAAGACGCGTTACAAGTTCTGATCCTGACTGCCCTAAGTCCGAGTGGCCGAGTGAAATTATTATGAAGGCCCGGTTACGTATGTAAGAGGCACGTTTTGAGATGGTGTTCGCTATAGCTTGTCGCCGCCTCAAGCAACTAACCTTCCTGTTGTTGCATGACCCATGCCTTCTTCCTCCTCCTCCTCCTCCACCTCCACCTCCACCACCACCTCAGTATCTCTACTATAACCCAGGTTCTCTCCTTTCTTCTCCCTCTGATTTCCTCCTGCCGCCTATTTTTTATTCTCTCCTCCCTTTTACCTATCTCTATTTCTACCTACCCCCCCCCGTCGCTCACTCCACCACTTCTTTTCTTGTCTTCTCTTCCAATGAGAGACCGGAGACAGATGCTGCCTTGCTCTTCTGCACGAAAACCTTGCTATTTTCTCTACTTCTTATTCTTATTCTTATTCTTATTCTTGTTCTTGTTCTTATTCTTGTTCTTCTGTATATCGCGACACGCACGATCAACAGAGGTTCCCTTTTCAAAGAACGAGAACTTCACGCGAGATAATCATTTGTATAATAAAAGCAAAACAAAAATAATACTATCCAATAGATGATTAATAATAAATGACAAGAAAAAGTACTCTATTATGAAATTTCAAATAATTACAAATTTAATTAACGATTGATATATACGTGCGTGTATATATTGTGCTAGATAATCATTATTTAATTTACGAAAAAGAAAAATAAAAGAAAAATGAATAAAACAAATTGAAGAATAATTTTTAGAAATAAAATTTAATTAGTTATCAAAGTGAAGAATAATTATCAAAAAAAAAAAAAAAAAGAAAATTCAAACGTGTGCAAAAGAATTAATTGTTATAACAGTACTATAAATTTCGAAATAAATTGAACCGTCACCTAGGATGATCGATTAAAAGAAAGAAAGAAAGAGAAAGAAAAGGTTTAAGATAACATTGATATCACAAATAAAATCGATTCGACATCGTCATTGTACTTAGATATGTAGATAGAAAACTATATAAGTATACCATATATATACACACACTCATATATATGTATATATACATATAATATATACATATTCACATAAGTCGTTTGCAGTAATCTTTTCCTCTCTCTCTCTCTCTCTCTCTCTCTCTCAGAGAATACATGGGTTCTTGACTGCGAAGGTTGGCTATTCGTTCGTTCGTTCGTTCGTTCGTTCGTTCGTTCGATGTCATCGGTGCCTTGGGCAAGTATATCCTTCCCGTACACATCTCTGACCTCGGTGGACCCGTAAGAAGAAGCCCAACCCAATCTACCGACTCACCGAGCAAGCCACCAAGCCCACCATTAGTAAACCTACTCTCCGTTACGACGCCGACGATCGAGAGACGATTTCGATTCGTTCGCTCCACCTTTTCGCGAACGATGCATTAAGGTAATGATACACTCCTGTCGCATTTCGATGGAACACGTGAAAATATCGATTCCATTGAGTATCCTATATACTATACAACGACATACTACACCTATATATCTATATAGTTACATGGTATCAATTTCTAAGAAGATAGTATTATACATATAAAACGATAAATTTTCATTTTTCATTTTACATCAAGAAAATATTAATATCGATGTACATTTCCTATCGAAAGTTTTACACTCCTATTGCATTTCAAAGGAATGAAATTCAATAAAAATATCCATTCCATTGAGTATTACATATTTTTTTCAATGAAATTCGAAACCAAGCTAAAATATATAGGATAGTTTTTATCGCGGTTATTTTTTATTTTTTAATTGCTAATTTAAGAATTTATTTTGAAGTTATCTAAGTCCTCTAGGTTCTATACGAATGGCACTGTATTGCAATTCAATTATTTCACTTTTTTTTTTCAGATTTACAAATGACATAACAAACCTTGCTTTTTATCTTACGTTGACCTTTTTCGGAGGGGTGTAAAAAAAAGAAAAGGAAAAAACAAAAACTATTGGGACGAACGAAGGTAGTTCAAATAAGAATCAAGATAATCGAGAAAAAGCACAGGTATTAATAAATGCAGTTAGGTAAAAGGGCTTGAGACTCTCGATATCTTAATTAACCGCGAGGGGAAATTTTCTCTCTCTCTCTCTCTCTCTCTCTCTCTCACTCTCTCACTCGTTGCCCCATTTGCGAAACGCAAAAGTAAATACCTACTTTAAAGAGATCCGATTCGACGTAGAAAAGGATAGAAAGAGAGAGAAAAAGAGAGAGAGAGAGAGAGAGAAAGAGAGAGTAAAACTTGATTTCACGATTTCGCATAAATTATCGAACCGAGGGTAAGAAGGAAGGAAGAAACTCGCGCGAATTGCTCCGAGGCGATACGAAGAAAGCCGAGGAAGTGTGAGGGAGAGGAAAAAGATAAAAGGATAAAGAAAGAGAGAAAGAGATGAAGAAACGTAGAACGGGATGGGGAAATATTAATAATCCCATTCACGAGCCGTCGGACGTATCCCACGTCTTTATACGAACGGAATTTGATAGCTCGAGGGAAGACTACATCGGCGAACGCTTTTTGCAAAGATCCCATTCGTTCCTCTTAGACTCCTCTCAGACCCGAACAAAGTCGCCGTCGATGAAAACAATGCCGTAGATCGGCCGATGTCCAACTGCCAGTGTTCGGCCAAACATTGGCTATTAGTAATGGCCCAATCTTGGTTGATTACTAGCGCTTATAATCAATAAAATATTTTTTTAGAGAAGGTTTTTTTTTTAATTTATATTTTTTTTAATTATTATTTTGTATTTTGCGAATGTATTAACTCGTTCGTCGCTATGTCTCCGTTATACGGAGACGCTCTTTTTGTCAAAGTTATAATATTTTCGGTAAATAAACGATATTTTTATCTTTTATTATTTTCGGTAAATAAACGATATTTTTATCTTTTATTATTTCCGGTAAATAAACGATATTTTGTAGACGAAGAAACTAGTATTCAGTTCGTTTCTTTATATTTTATTATCTGGAAAAGAAAACTCTATTCAGAGACTAAAAGAAAAGATTACCCATACGAAGTCGCCGTCGACGGAAAAAATTATCGGCCGATATTCAACTGCCAGCGTTCGGCCAAGCATTGGCTATTAGTAATGGCCAAATCCTGGTTGATTACTGGCGCTTATAATCAATAAAATATTTCTTTAGAAAAGGTTTTTTTTTTAATTTATATTTTTTTAAATTATTATTTTGTATTTTTCGAATGTATTAACTCGTTCGTCGCTGAAAAAGTAAGCGAGATAAAGCGATTTTTTATTAATTATGTTTTGTAGACAATTTTATTTGCTACAAAAAAGGTCCAGTACTAAAATATTTTATCTCCCTTACTTTTCGAGATATATTAAAAAAACTATGATTACTCTTTTACCTGATACTTTTTATAAAGTTTCATCACTGAGACTTTTTTGATGACTGTTTAAAGTTAGAAGCTTGTAACTGAAAGGGGGCTGAGTTAAATATAGACGGGGATGAAAATAAATTTAAAAAATAAATTTTTTCTGACATTTTTATTTTTATTTTTAATGATTAAATAAGTACTAGAGGCTGTCACGTCCTAGTGACGACTAATTTCGAACTTTGCTACGCCAATTGTGCGAGTGTCCTATTTATAAGTGATTTACTAATTACTATTTAGCTATATTCGTACCTTGTAATATTTGAATTCTTAATTTTATTTTATAACCACTTTCATGAACTACCATCGATATTAGCATTCGTTGATCACATGTAGGATTAGCAAAGATGTTTTTCTCTTAGGTAAAAGTATAAAAACTATTATCCTCTGTTATTATGATATGAAGAAGTGAGAGTATTTATAGGATAGAATAAATACGTGTTCTCGTATATATATATAATAGAAAATAGATGTTTCTAGAAAAGGTAAAAACGACCTTCTTATAAGTATAAATACATATTTTAAATTAAGCGAAGATGTCTTTTTCGGTTAGGTAAAAGTATAAAAACTATTATCCTCTGTTATTATGATATGAAGAAGTGAGAGTATTTATAGGATAGAATAAATACGTGTTCTCGTATATATATATAATAGAAAATAGATGTTTCTAGAAAAGGTAAAAACGACCTTCTTATAAGTATAAATACATATTTTAAATTAAACGAAGATGTCTTTTTCGGTTAGGTAAAAGTATAAGAAATGCTGTCCTCTGTTGTTATGATATGAAGAAATGAGAGTATTTCTAGAAAAGAATAAATACATTTTTCACATTAGCTTAGAATAAAGGTGTTTTCATATAAATAGATATAAACAGGTATCTCTACAAACATTTCGAATATCGAAAGACAACGGTTCCCCGCTTAGTAGTACGCAGTCGCGCACAAACACACACATATAAAACCAGAAGCGATAACTACGAAGCAAAAGAAAAATCTTAGTACTTCTATATTGGACGTCGTCGAAGAAACATCTAAAACTATTATAAAATTTCCTTCCTATTTTCTAGAATAATTATTAGTGTTCATAAAGATATTCTATATATTTATATAGTGTTCAAATTTTAGTATTATTTATTATATTTTAGTATCATTATTTAGTTCAAAATTATATAGTATAGTGTTCAAAAAAATATTCTAAAATTTATGAGGTAAGTGTATAATTAATTAATTAAATTAATTATTAATTGATTTATAATTGGTAAAGCTAAAGTGATTTAAATAATATTAATTGTTTGATTTAATATATTTACTTATAGATGGCGAGATTTAATGAAAAAAATATGTATGCCGTAATTGAGTTTACAGATAGTAATTCAAATGATAAGAAAGATCTAATACCAAGCAAGTGGATCACTGAAGAAAGTGATAGATTTTTATGTCAGTATCCACCACCTACAGATTATTCTAATCTGAAAAAATATACTCGTGAAAATCATGATGTAAAAAAAGATTGGCCAATATACACCATCAAAATTCTGGCTTACGCAGGTAAACATTAATTTTTTTTTTGGATTAATCAGAAACCTTTATTTAATATCAACTATAATAAGTATATTATGAGACTCTTAATCTATGTTAAAATAGATAATTTTAGACAAGGACAAAGGCTCTTAAATTGTGCATTAACAACTATGGACATGAAGAGTACGGCCAAAGAAAGTAATGAGAGCACTAGCGGAATGAAGCCAGAAATAAATAATGGTACGGTATTTTTTGTATTCAGATACCAAATCAAAGATATAAAAAATTATCAATCAAACGAACTCTGATTTCTTACAAAAAACCAATTAATATAATTAAATTATTGGATAAAAAAATTGATCAAAATATGATTAATTTTGTTCATTATTTAAAAAATTGTATTTTAAGTGAAAATTATTTAAATAATCAATTTAATTTAATCTGACTAGTTGTTTGACAGCTGAAAAATTTATTTAAATATTAAAAATTTTCTAATTCTACCTACCGGTATTAAATTACTGATTGGGATATTTTTAAAGATTCACTAAGTATGATTGATAATGATTAGATGAAATTAATTAAACGAATTAGATATTTTAAATTCAAAAAGTTGCAGCTTTTTGAAAAATTCTTATAATTTACGTGTAATACCATGAAAACTTGATAAATTTATTTTACAGATAAATCACACAATAACACATTGGCCCCAATTAATAAAAGTGATGAAGTGTTTGACATTCGTAAGATTAAATTTTAATCAAAATTATATTAACGATCAAAATTCTCGATACTTTAAAAAGATATAGATTTTAAAGGTACTTTTCTTTTTCTAGAATCCTTAAAGGTCTATGTCGACAAAAAACTAAATGATCTGGAGGATTCAATAAATCGAAATCTAGCTAATGAAATAGAGAGCTTACGCCACGATTTTAAAAAAAATTTTGATGAGTTAAAAAATACGTTGCTAGCTCTTAATTTGTCGGAGACTCCTCGTCTGAACATATCGGATACAACAAGAAAACTAAATGTTAAATTGCCCTGCACAAATTTAGAAGAGTTTCAAAAATTGGATGATGACCTAAAAAGCTCAGAATCTAAAAGACAAGCATTGGTAAAATTTACATTTAATCTAATAACGATTTACATTATATTGATTTCACACAAATTAATATATATATTTTTTTTTAGTTGGATCTTCTTCGTGTTTTAATATATGGTCAGACTACAGCTAGAGGATGCATAGGCAAAATGGCATCCACTTTAATGACCAGAACTGTTGAAACCCATTATTCCGGCACAGGAAAAATTACAAAAGGAATTAAAAAACTAGATTTCAGCAGTACTGAAACATTTAAATGCATGAGAGGTACTGTAAGAATGTTTATCAAAATGTTTATCAAAAGTATTCTCAAGTTAAGTATGTAGAATTGAATTTATAATTTTTTTTTCTTATATTACAGACGTAGTATCCGAAAAATTTGGTGATTCAAACGAGTGTAAAAATTTCGCTGGAAAAGTTGGGAGATGGCTCTCTGGTAGTAATGACCGACAGCATGGCCGAAAAAAAAGATCTCTCTCTGCATAATTTTTTTCTATTTTTTTATTTTAGATTTTTTTAATTTAAAACATAACTGTAAGCTAGATAAATAAATTATTTTCAACTCGTAGAAATGAAGTCTTTATTCATAATATTCACTTTAATAAGAATTATCTAGACTAATAAAAATTTGAATAGTATAAGTACGTGATTACTCATATAGACAAAAGAAAAGAGATGTTTCTAGAAAAGGTAAAAACGAACTTCTTATAAGTATAAATACATATTTTAAATTAAGCGAAGATGTCTTTTTCGGTTAGGTAAAAGTATAAAAACTATTATCCTCTGTTATTATGATATGAAGAAGTGAGAGTATTTCTAGAAAAGAATAAATACATTTTTCACATTAGCATAGAATAAAGGTGTTTTCATATAAATAGATGTAAACAGATATTTCTAGAATAAAGTAAAAACGTTCTTCTTACAAGGTTAAATACATATTACTAGTAAAAGGTAAAGATGTTTTTCTTATCAAATATAATATTTAAATTCTATCAATATGTCAAACGCGTATCAACGAGTTAAAAAATATAGAGTGCTAAAAAAATTAAAAACAGTATTTATTTGACTTCAATGCGACCTGATAATGTTGTTATGTTAAAATGTAGTGAGGTAATTATCATTAACAAACTGTTGATAAAAAAACTAGTTCAAAAATCACCAACAATAGATGATATTTATATTTTAGGACTCAAAATAATTCGTACCGATACTCTATTTAATTACCCAACTGCTTCAACTGATATAGGTATAATAATAGGAGAAAAATGTTCCGATTCAGCAACAATATTTTCAATCAAATTAGTAAAAAATAAGTGTCTTTTATTGAATAGCAATAAAAATCTCTGTGCCATATCTTTATTGCATATGTAATTGCAACTTTTTGTGAAACTCAGATATAAAATTTTATTTGTTAGGATGATTTTCAATTTCTCGTTTTCATCTATATTTTTGCGCTGTTCGGACCTTATACTTTTGTCCCATACCTACGTGCAGCTTATCTCTGTTTATTCTTTTACCTTTCTATCGCTCGTACCTACAAACATTTCGAATATCGAAAGAATACGTGTCCACGCTTACGAAGCAAAACAAAAATCTTACAAAAGAAAAATCTTATTACTTCTCTATTGGACGTCGTCGACGATACATCTAAGACTATTATAAAATAATACTCCTATTTTCTAGAAAAATTATTAGTGTTAGGTGTAACAAGTGTGTGTGTGTGTGTGTGTCTAGTGTCTTCCATCAGTTCTTTGGTGTCGTGTGTTGCTTCTGATTTGCCGACTTGCTATTCTAAAATTTATGAGGTAATTGTATAATTAATTAATTAAATTAATTATTAATTGATTTATAATTGGTAAAGCTAAGGTGATTTAAATAATATTAATTGTTTGATTTAATATATTTACTTATAGGTGGCGAAATTTAGTGAAAAAAATATGTATGCAGTAATTGAGTTCACAGTTAGTAATTCAAATGATAAGAAAGATATTGATCTGATACCAAGCAAGTGGATCACGGAAGAAAGTGATAGATTTTTATGCCAATATCCACCACTCAATGATTATTCTAATCTGAAAAAATATGCTCGTGAAAATCGTGATGTAAAAAAAGATTGGCCAATATACACCATCAAAATTCTGGCTTACGCAGGTAAACATTAATTTTTTTTTTTGGATTAATCAGAAACCTTTATTTAATATCAACTATAATAAGTATATTATGAGACTCTTAATCTATGTTAAAATAGATAATTTTAGACAAGGACAAAGGCTCTTAAATTGTGCATTAACAACTATGGACGTGAAGAGTACGGCCGACAAAAGTAATGAGAGCACTAGCGGAATGAAGCCAGAAATAAATAATGGTACGGTATTTTTGTATTCAGATACCAAATCAAAGATATAAAAAATTATCAATCAAACGAACTCTGATTTCTTACAAAAAACCAATTAATATAATTAAATTATTGGATAAAAAAATTGATCAAAATATGATTAATTTTGTTCATTATTTAAAAAATTGTATTTTAAGTGAAAATTATTTAAATAATCAATTTAATTTAATCTGACTAGTTGTTTGACAGCTGAAAAATTTATTTAAATATTAAAAATTTTCTAATTCTACCTACCGGTATTAAATTACTGATTGGGATATTTTTAAAGATTCACTAAGTATGATTGATAATGATTAGATGAAATTAATTAAACGAATTAGATATTTTAAATTCAAAAAGTTGCAGCTTTTTGAAAAATTCTTATAATTTACGTGTAATACTATGAAAACTTGATAAATTTATGTTACAGATAAATCACAGAATAACACATTGGCCCCAATTAATAAAAGTGATGAAGTGTTTGACATTCGTAAGATTAAATTTTAATCAAAATTATATTAACGATCAAAATTCTCGATACTTTAAAAAGATATAGATTTTAAAGGTACTTTTCTTTTTCTAGAATCCTTAAAGGTCTATGTCGACAAAAAACTAAATGATCTGGAGGATTCAATAAATCGAAATCTAGCTAATGAAATAGAGAGCTTACACCACGATTTTAAAAAAAATTTTGATGAGTTAAAAAATACGTTGCTAGCTCTTAATTTGTCGGAGACTCCTCGTCTGAACATATCGGATACAACAAGAAAACTAAATGTTAAATTGCCCTGCACAAATTTAGAAGAGTTTCAAAAATTGGATGATGACCTAAAAAGCTCAGAATCTAAAAGACAAGCATTGGTAAAATTTACATTTAATCTAATAACGATTTACATTATATTGATTTCACACAAATTAATATATATATTTTTTTTTAGTTGGATCTTCTTCGTGTTTTAATATATGGTCAGACTACAGCTAGAGGATGCATAGGCAAAATGGCATCCACTTTAATGACCAGAACTGTTGAAACCCATTATTCCGGCACAGGAAAAATTACAAAAGGAATTAAAAAACAAGATTTCAGCAGTACTGAAACATTTAAATGCATGAGAGGTACTGTAAGAATGTTTATCAAAATGTTTATCAAAAGTATTCTCAAGTTAAGTATGTAGAATTGAATTTATAATTTTTTTTTCTTATATTACAGACGTAGTATCCGAAAAATTTGGTGATTCAAACGAGTGTAAAAATTTTGCTGGAAAAGTTGGGAGATGGCTCTCTGGCAGTAATGACCGACAGCATGGCCGAAAAAAAAGATCTCTCTCTGCATAATTTTTTTCTATTTTTTTATTTTAGATTTTTTTAATTTAAAACATAACTGTAAGCTAGATAAATAAATTATTTTCAACTCGTATAAATGAAGTCTTTATTCATAATATTCACTTTAATAAGAATTATCTAGACTAATAAAAATTTGAATACAGACGGGCAGTTTAATTTTTATACAATTATCAAATAACTATTCGAATTAAGTAAGTAAATTATTACTTAAAAACTTATTAACTATGTAATTCATAATAGAAATATAATATTAACATAATTATTAATAATAATAATAATAATAATAATAATTGTGGGATGAGCGCCTCCATGTCAAACTTATGAGGAATTCGTGAGAATCATGATCAATTGCTTTGCATAGCTCAATTGGTTAAGGAGCAGTCGTAGGCGCCCGGAAAGCGAAGGACCGTGGTTCCGAATCCCGACGGTCCCACTTCTAGTTTCAGCGGTTCAATTATTTTTACGGATCCCACACGTGGGGGCGCTCAGTCAGCCGGGATGGAGGAAGAGAGAGGGGGTGGTTCTGTTTCGTGACATGTTCCACAGTCTTACACCACCACAAAAAAAAAATTAAAGAGTAAGAGTCAGTGTATAAAGAGAGTTTGTGTGATGTTGGGTGGCATTAAAATTCGGGGTCGAATGTTGTTAAAGCAGAGAAGGGGGTGGATGTGGGACGATCGAATCCTCCAGTCCAGCGGTCCCATTTTTTAATACGAATCCCACACATTAATAATAATAATAATATTTTGTTATTATTATTATTATTATTATTATTTTTTATTTATTATTATTATTATTATTATTATTATTATTATTATTATTATTATTATTATTATTATTATTATTATTATTATTATTATTATTATTATTATTATTATTATTATTATTATTGTTATGTTATGATTTGCCGTCCATGTGCCGTTACCGGGCTAATATTTATTGGAATAATCGGCGTGTAATTAAAAACTATTAATAGGCTAATAATTTGAATAATACGTGGCCAATTGCTGGGCCCATTAATCGGCCGATAATAAATGCCGGTAATGGGCCGATAATAAATTCCGGTAATGGGCCAGTAATAAATGCCGGTAATGGGCCAGTAATAAATGCCGGTAATGGGCCGATAATAAATTCCGGTAATGGGCCGATAATAAATTCCGGTAATGGGCCAGTAATAAATGCCGGTAATGGGCCAGTAATTAATGCCGGTAATGGGCCGATAATAAATTCCGGTAATGGGCCAGTAATAAATGCCGGTAATGGGCCAGTAATAAATGCCGGTAATGGGCCAGTAATAAATGCCGGTAATGGGCCAGTAATAAATGCCGGTAATGGGCCAGTAATAAATGCCGGTAATGGGCCGATAATAAATTCCGGTAATGGGCCAGTAATAAATGCCGGTAATGGGCCAGTAATAAATGCCGGTAATGGGCCGATAATAAATTCCGGTAATGGGCCAGTAATAAATGCCGGTAATGGGCCGATAATAAATTCCGGTAATGGGCCAGTAATAAATGCCGGTAATGGGCCGATAATAAATTCCGGTAATGGGCCAGTAATAAATGCCGGTAATGGGCCGATAATAAATTCCGGTAATGGGCCAGTAATAAATGCCGGTAATGGGCCAGTAATAAATGCCGGTAATGGGCCAGTAATAAATGCCGGTAATGGGCCAGTAATAAATGCCGGTAATGGGCCAGTAATAAATGCCGGTAATGGGCCGATAATAAATTCCGGTAATGGGCCGATAATAAATTCCGGTAATGGGCCAGTAATAAATGCCGGTAATGGGCCAGTAATAAATGCCGGTAATGGGCCAGTAATAAATGCCGGTAATGGGCCAGTAATAAATGCCGGTAATGGGCCAGTAATAAATGCCGGTAATGGGCCGATAATAAATTCCGGTAATGGGCCAGTAATAAATGCCGGTAATGGGCCAGTAATTAATGCCGGTAATGGGCCAGTAATAAATGCCGGTAATGGGCCAGTAATAAATGCCGGTAATGGGCCGATAATAAATTCCGGTAATGGGCCAGTAATAAATGCCGGTAATGGGCCAGTAATAAATGCCGGTAATGGGCCAGTAATAAATGCCGGTAATGGGCCGATAATAAATTCCGGTAATGGGCCAGTAATAAATGCCGGTAATGGGCCGATAATAAATGCCGGTAATGGGCCAGTAATAAATGCCGGTAATGGGCCAGTAATAAATGCCGGTAATGGGCCAGTAATAAATGCCGGTAATGGGCCGATAATAAATTCCGGTAATGGGCCAGTAATAAATGCCGGTAATGGGCCGATAATAAATTCCGGTAATGGGCCGATAATAAATTCCGGTAATGGGCCGATAATAAATGCCGGTAATGGGCCGATAATAACTGCCGGTAATGGGCCAGTAATAAATGCCGGTAATGGGCCAGTAATAAATGCCGGTAATGGGCCAGTAATAAATGCCGGTAATGGGCCGATAATAAATTCCGGTAATGGGCCAGTAATAAATGCCGGTAATGGGCCGATAATAAATTCCGGTAATGGGCCGATAATAAATTCCGGTAATGGGCCAGTAATAAATGCCGGTAATGGGCCAGTAATTAATGCCGGTAATGGGCCAGTAATAAATGCCGGTAATGAGCCAGTAATAAATGCCGGTAATGGGCCGATAATAAATTCCGGTAATGGGCCAGTAATAAATGCCGGTAATGGGCCAGTAATAAATGCCGGTAATGGGCCAGTAATAAATGCCGGTAATGGGCCAGTAATAAATGCCGGTAATGGGCCGATAATAAATTCCGGTAATGGGCCGATAATAAATTCCGGTAATGGGCCAGTAATAAATGCCGGTAATGGGCCAGTAATAAATGCCGGTAATGGGCCAGTAATAAATGCCGGTAATGGGCCAGTAATAAATGCCGGTAATGGGCCAGTAATAAATGCCGGTAATGGGCCGATAATAAATTCCGGTAATGGGCCAGTAATAAATGCCGGTAATAGGCCAGTAATAAATGCCGGTAATGGGCCAGTAATAAATGCCGGTAATGGGCCGATAATAAATTCCGGTAATGGGCCAGTAATAAATGCCGGTAATGGGCCGATAATAAATGCCGGTAATGGGCCAGTAATTAATGCCGGTAATGGGCCAGTAATAAATGCCGGTAATGGGCCAGTAATAAATGCCGGTAATGGGCCGATAATAAATTCCGGTAATGGGCCAGTAATAAATGCCGGTAATGGGCCAGTAATAAATGCCGGTAATGGGCCAGTAATAAATGCCGGTAATGGGCCAGTAATAAATGCCGGTAATGGGCCGATAATAAATTCCGGTAATGGGCCGATAATAAATTCCGGTAATGGGCCAGTAATAAATGCCGGTAATGGGCCAGTAATAAATGCCGGTAATGGGCCAGTAATAAATGCCGGTAATGGGCCGATAATAAATTCCGGTAATGGGCCAGTAATAAATGCCGGTAATGGGCCGATAATAAATTCCGGTAATGGGCCGATAATAAATTCCGGTAATGGGCCAGTAATAAATGCCGGTAATGGGCCAGTAATTAATGCCGGTAATGGGCCAGTAATAAATGCCGGTAATGGGCCAGTAATAAATGCCGGTAATGGGCCGATAATAAATTCCGGTAATGGGCCAGTAATAAATGCCGGTAATGGGCCAGTAATAAATGCCGGTAATGGGCCAGTAATAAATGCCGGTAATGGGCCGATAATAAATTCCGGTAATGGGCCAGTAATAAATGCCGGTAATGGGCCGATAATAAATGCCGGTAATGGGCCAGTAATAAATGCCGGTAATGGGCCAGTAATAAATGCCGGTAATGGGCCGATAATAAATTCCGGTAATGGGCCAGTAATAAATGCCGGTAATGGGCCGATAATAAATTCCGGTAATGGGCCGATAATAAATTCCGGTAATGGGCCGATAATAAATGCCGGTAATGGGCCAGTAATAAATGCCGGTAGTGGGCCAGTAATAAATGCCGGTAATGGGCCAGTAATAAATGCCGGTAATGGGCCAGTAATAAATGCTGGTAATGGGCCGATAATAAATTCCGGTAATGGGCCAGTAATAAATGCCGGTAATGGGCCAGTAATAAATGCCGGTAATGGGCCAGTAATAAATGCCGTTAATGGGCCAGTAATAAATGCCGGTAATGGGCCAGTAATAAATGCCGGTAATGGGCCAGTAATAAATGCCGGTAATGGGCCAGTAATAAATGCCGGTAATGGGCCGATAATAAATTCCGGTAATGGGCCAGTAATAAATGCCGGTAATGGGCCGATAATAAATTCCGGTAATGGGCCAGTAATAAATGCCGGTAATGGGCCAGTAATAAATGCCGGTAATGGGCCAGTAATAAATGCCGGTAATGGGCCAGTAATAAATGCCGGTAATGGGCCGATAATAAATTCCGGTAATGGGCCAGTAATAAATGCCGGTAATGGGCCGATAATAAATTCCGGTAATGGGCCAATAATAAATTCCGGTAATGGGCCGATAATAAATGCCGGTAATGGGCCGATAATAACTGCCGGTAATGGGCCAGTAATAAATGCCGGTAATGGGCCGATAATAAATTCCGGTAATGGGCCAGTAATAAATGCCGGTAATGGGCCAGTAATAAATGCCGGTAATGGGCCGATAATAAATTCCGGTAATGGGCCGATAATAAATTCCGGTAATGGGCCAGTAATAAATGCCGGTAATGGGCCAGTAATAAATGCCGGTAATGGGCCAGTAATAAATGCCGGTAATGGGCCAGTAATAAATGCCGGTAATGGGCCGATAATAAATGCCGGTAATGGGCCAGTAATAAATGCCGGTAATGGGCCGATAATAAATGCCGGTAATGGGCCAGTAATAAATGCCGGTAGTGGGCCAGTAATAAATGCCGGTAATGGGCCGATAATAAATGCCGGTAATGGGCCGATGATCAACTATTATTAATCGGCCAATGATCAATTACCATTAATGGGCCGGGGTTATCATTTGGATATTGAGCCCTCTATGGGCTATTAGAAAACGTCAATGATCGGCCGTTAGTTGTCATCCTTTGCCCGGCGATTGGCCATCCAAGGGCCTGTTTTCAAACTTTGTATGGGGAATTATTAATATCCCTTGACTTGAACAAAAAAAAAATAAATAAATAAAAGAATAACTCCACCCCAACTTTTAACCTTTACCAACCCCTACCCCAACTTCTTCTTCATATTCTTCTTCTTCCTCTTCCTTTTCCGCGTTGTGTTTACACTTCCCTTATTATTTTCATTTCAATTCTCATTCTAATATCTTCGACAAGGAAACATTTTTATTTCATAAAAAGAAAAAGAAATGAGAAATGTTTAATTGATCATTGAAGTTGAATTTTATAAAATAACAGATTCCCATGTTCTCAACCCTTTTCAAAGTTTGTTTGCATTTTAATTTATTTTCATTTCAACTTGTTCGTACACTTTCGACGGAGACTGTATCTTTCCTTACAAATAGAAAGGGATCATAATATCTCACGATTCATAAAAAAAAAAAAAGATAATAATAATTACCATACTATTGATTCGATCAATCGTAAGAAGATGATGATACGGGAAATGCAACTAAATCTACTAGGTATCCAATGATTATTTCTTATCCTTTTTGGAATGAATTATGTATCCTGGGTCCGACGACAATCTCGGTGAAGTCTTAATTCAATGCGTCGGTGCGGCGCAATAAACCGGGCAATAAAACGAGCTACCCGACTAGAATCGACGGGGTTCAAAGGGTCATAAATGCCAAAGTTAATAAGCCACGTGAACGAGGTAGAGATTCAATGAAAGCGCCGAGTACCCATTCGATTCGCGAAGCGATCAAACGTGACGTGAAAAAAAAACCCAGAAAAAGAAATAGAATTAAAAAGGAAAAAAGATAGAAACTGGATAGAGAGAAACTTCTGTGTCCTTTGACTCTTTCAAGTTCCTTGAGTTTTTGTTTTTTTTTTCTTTTTTCTTTTTGCATTTACTTTCCACTTGGATATCAGGTACAAAACTATTCACCGATGACAGAGAAACGTATAAACTTATTTACGAGTTTGATCTCGGGCGCCTAGATTCCTGATTCTCGCTTGCCAATGTAGAAGAGATAGAAGTTGAAGAAGAAGAAGAAGAAGAAGAAGAAATATAAAAAGAAAAAGTAACCGGACGTGGCTGACAACGACTAATGGTTCGAACATTACGAAGGATACGCGAGATATAAACTCTGAAAGGAAGAAACGAAGTAACCAACCGCGGGCCTTGTTAACCGTCTGAAAAACCTTTTTATTATATTATTTCAATCGATCGGTACACTTACTAGATTAAGATCAAAGATATCTTTTTTTTTATGAACTACTTCCTACGACACATTACAATATTTATCATCTAATGATCTAACACTATAAAACATGCCTTCCTCTAACTATCCAATCATCGATTCGGTTAAAAAAAGTTAAAAGGTTCATTTTATTTATTTCTATTCGTCATAAGAAGACAGATATTTAAAAGAAGATTAATCGAAATTGAGACCTTGGACTTTGTAAATGGAACATCTCTTATCTTTTTAAAGTACCCCAACTTGTTATAGAAAAAAAAAAATAATAAAAAACCTAGACATATCTACAGTTACTTCTTGCAATATTCCTTATACTTTATCAAGATATCATTCTGCGTTATCTATATTGACCCTTTTCTTTCTCTGACCCCCCACCCCCGCTCACTCATATACAACAACACTTGCTTGCTTTTTATTCAATCCTCACCGATCCTCCCTTCGAGATAGGACACGCCATATATCCGAAAATAAAAATCAACAGTAGAAGAAGAAGTAAGATAGCAACATCAGCATCCGGAGCAACGTCTCATCCGTTACAACGTCCAAGCTTCAGAGAACGACTCCCAGCATCCATTACCCACCGGTAAAGCTTCTTATTGTATTCTCCCTTTCGTTGAATCTTCTTCCTTCATCTCCATCCCTTTACGTCACCCCCAGCCAGCCATTTAGTTCCCTAACTCTGTATTCCTTCAACTTCACCAACGTTTTCTCCATGTCGTCACGAAAAACACGCTTTTTATTAATGTCTTCTTTATTCGTTTCATTCAATGTGTTAAACCAAACCAAAAAGGTACGCGGATAAAGTCCTGGTTATAAGTGAGTTCTTTAGGTTGCCTTACCTTCAACGTTCTTAAGGATATTCTATCATCAAGTCCTCTGGCATCAAGAACTTTCACTCGATTAAGAGTTGCGTTAGGTGAGGTTAATGGGAGACTATGTAACGTAACGTCGTATGGCGTTACATTGATTTAAATACGTCGTGTTAAAGGCCACCAATGTCTGTCCTGATCCTTTCGACTAAACTACCTTCATATTTTTCAACTATGTTACTTAATTATTATTAATATTATTATTTGTAATTGCTCGTTTCTAAATGACATTTTTTATTGCTAAATATTTTTTTTTATAAATACCATATACCAATCGAAAGTTTGAATAAAGCTAATTTGTAAAACTTACTTATACAAAAAATTATTGGTTATATTTTTGAAATGTAACTTTGTTACAAGTATTATATCTACAAACTTATAATAAGACGGTAATATCTTACAACCAATTAATTATTTTCCTCCAATCCAATTAAATATAAATGATACGATAAGAAATTGACAAATTTATTTGAGGTATATTGAGATACTTATCGTCATTAATGTACACATTAATATAATTTATCTTTTATTATTATTATTATTATTATTATTATTATTATTATTATTATTATTATTATTATTATATTTTTAATAGAAAATTTAGTTCTTCGGTCACGTTTTAAGTAAGAAAAATTGTTCTATCATTCTACCTATTATAACTCGTCTCGATTAAAAACAGACACTAGTCATTATGTCGTAGTTAAAAACGATATCCATCAGGTTAAATCGTGTTAAATTACTCGCGAAAGGAAGAACGGTTCGACGGAATCGTTTGAAACACGGCCCCGTAAATCGTTCGTTCGTCTATGTGCCAAGAAAGGTGTAAAGAAAAGGTGCACACGATCCGCGGTGTAATCAATGAAGTATAATCGTAATTACATTTGCGATTAACGGTTAGTTTTACTCGTCTCCTTTTGCACTTCATCGTTCGGATTCTTCTCGATTTTCCTTTTTTTTTTTTTGCCTTCAAATTACATATGAAATTATATATTTACTATATATATATATTTTTCGTATTATTATCGTTAACTGAATCATTCCAATCTGTTTAACATTAACACTTGTTAGATTATTTTTACAGTAACCCGTTAGAATTTACAACTCGATATTAGAAAGTGCGAGACAACGGAACGACATATTCGATAATCGAATGCATTAACCTTCGTTAGAAGGAACGAAGAAACGAATGGAAGTAATCGTTCATCGTCGTGTTGATTTCGACGTGTTTCTTTTCACAGATGACTCTGTGGAGCCGTATAATACACACCTTCTAATTCCATCGTGTCTTCGTCGATCGATCTTCTTTGTTCTAAAGTGGGATGAACGCGAAGAATAGAGCGTGTAATTTTGTTCTAAGAAGCAATTATCTTCACGACCACGAACTTTCTAAGGATATGAGGGGGGGCAGGGGGGGCAGGGGCCAGGGGGGAGGCTCCAGTGTATATAGAGGCGCAGCATTCGTTACGTACACGTTCTATCTTTCTCTTTCTATCTATATATATATTTCAATCTATTCATCTTTCTTGCGTACAATATCTTTAGTTCTTGATGGGACCCCATAGTTAAATCACAAGTTATATATTTTGCGACTACAGTTCCTTTTTACGTTTCACGACTTTGCATGAAGAAAAGTAGCGACTGAGGGGCAGGAAACAAAAAAAAAGAACGAAAAGATAAATAAAAGAAAGGATACATTAAAAAATCGGAAGATGATCTTTAAAAGCGATTTTCAAGGAACGATTATAGTCGTGGCAAACTTTTGCTTGCGGCTCGCGCTTAACTCTTAACGTTTCAATATTTCACCATTTCGTTCGAAATAAATTATTATCTTGTCGTGCTTTCACTCGACTACAATTAATCTTGTTCAAGCGATTTCGTTGCCGAGATAAAAGGCAGTCGGAGTGACTTCTGGTATGCGGTTTCACCGATAAAGTCGTATAACCGCGTACGTACGTACGTTCGAACGGTTTCCTTGGTAGAGCTAGCTCGTTAACGACTTCATTCTTGCGAGAACTATCGATGAATAAAAAAAAAAAAAGGGTGGTGGGAGGGAGAGGATCGTGGGGGCTGAGCTTAAATAAAATAAAAGAAAAGGAAAGTAAGAAAGAAAGGAGTATCTCAAGACAAAGGTGCATAATTACGAATGCTAAAAGGAAAGCAGCAGCAGCAGCAGCAGCAATCGTTTCGATTCGTTCGATTTCGTACGATTCGTGCACGATTCAGATCCATGAGAGTTAAGCTGATTATTTGAGAATAAAGTTCACAGAATGAAAATAAGTAAAGTTACCTCATGTGAGTCCAACGATGTGTACTGTACATATGTATATATAGATACGGTAATACTGGTACGGTAAATAAGCGTATCGTGTGTTAGAGGAATCCTCATTAGCATCGTAACACCGACGTAAGTTATTGCGCTTAATAATAGAGAAAGGGGGGCTCTCTCTCCTACTTCGAGAACTTTTTCAAGCTTCTACCGAAGCTTGAAAATACGGATACGAAAGCTAAATAACGAATTACTTTAAAAATAGACAGAAAAATTCGACGAGTGTTAAATATACGTAGTCTAATTTAACGAGGGAGGTGTATATTCAAATGATAATAAAATGAAAAATAATAAAGAAAAAATAGGAAAAAAAGATAAAAATAAGATTGAAGCAATCAGCTGGTAATTTTGATGAAGTTTGATCGTGCACGCGTGGAATATTCTTTAAATAAAGTATAATATTCGAGTTCGCGAAGTGAATGCTTTCGTGTATACTACTTCATACGTACGAGGAGGAGAAATAATGAAAAGCCGAGCGATAAATAATGCATCGGCTACCGCGGGAGGCATATAACTCATTCCTTCGGGTATATAGCCAGGCCTCCACTTTTCTTCTTCTTCTTTATTTTTTTCTTCCTCTTTTTCTTCTTCTTCTTCTTCTTCTGCTTCTTCCTCCACCTTTTAGCCGACCCCAACAACCACTATACGTTGCAGTGGATTCCTACCTGCCATAAATCCGAGCGCTACCATCCGAGGCTCTAATTGCATTATAAATTGTGCGTGCGCCTGTGCATCCTGGCGAGTGTACGCAGAACCAACAACCAACCAACCAACCAACCAACCAATGGCAGCACCACCTCTTAAGTTTCGAATGCCGCCGTGTGTCGAATCCACGCTTCCAAGTTCTGCTGGACCGGAATCGAACTAAATCGAGATGTGGATCTAAGGTAACACGAAATAGCCTCGAAAAAGATTGTACCCGAAATATAATACCCTCAACTTCTATTTACATAACGCCCCTACAAGCATCGATGATCCAAAGATTCCTATAAATCGATCGAGTTTTAAGTATCTTTCTCGCGATCGTTTCCAATTAAATTCATTGCTTTACTCCTCCTGTCGCGATTGAGACAAGTTCAAAGACTAAGAAAAAAAAGAAAACTGAAGAAAAAAGTATATTTGTTATAGAGTAAAATCGATCTTACAAAACTATCTAAGTAGAGTAGTTCTCTTTACTTTATCGATCGATCATCAAGCAATTCGGATTGAAATCATCTCTAATGACACGCGAATCTATCTTACTGGTTCATCGATGGAGTACCTTATTAGGTGGAACAGAATGAGCTTAGTTACTTTATATCGAAAGGAGAACGAGCTAAAGAAAGAGAAACAGAGATGTATATATATATAGAGAGAGAGAGAGAACAAGATTGCCGGGAGGCAAACAGTACCCAACCACCGTATGATGTCATCCAAGACGTAATGACACGCGTCGTATCGAACGATGCGTAGCCGAACGATTATCTCAGAATCGCGTAGGTTGGTATTATACTTAACTTCAGTCCTGTGTATATACACGACACACAGACACAACCTAACCTTTTTTTCCTCTTCTTTTTAACTATGAGGATGTTGAACACTCCGCAAATGTCTTTCAAGCACAACGTGTATCGGTTATTACCTAGTACTAGTTCTACCAAGTATAACGAATGCGTTATTCTATGATACAGATGAACGTTCGTTCTGACAAGACGTACTTGGGATTTCGATCATCGATCCAAGATCCATCACTAAAGAACACGAAAGAACGAAGGAACGAACGAACGAACGAACTCGTCTTGAATGAATCCTTATTCCCTGAGGTCCTGTATCGTATGAGCTCAATGGTGCAGATCGTTAGATAGGATCGGTACCCAGACTCGTTCTATAAATCCTACCTGAGCACAATTATCCACTGGATAAGGATTATTGTTACTGCCTCGGCTGGATCTCTTGGCTTTTGTAGGAACGGCAAACAGCTATGAGATGAAGAGAGAGAGAGAGAGAGAGAGAGAGAGAGAGAGAAAGAGAGAGGAAGGATAACCCCTCGTAAATACGTACGATCTCCATTATGCGTGCCCGAGGACGTTGATAACGTAATAATGAGCCTGCCCGTACCTAATGAGACTCGTTCGAAAAACTTATTCGCTAATCGCGATCGATGTTACCCTTTCCTCCCTCCCTACCACGTTTCTTCGACCGTGACACCTTCTTCGTTTTTTTTTTCTTTTTTTATCGTGCACCTTATTCTCGTTCGTCCTTTGTTTATCTGCCCTACCAATCAAAACAAATTTGTCGCTCGGGCGTGAACGCATAACCGGAACGCGAATTTATTTATCACGATGAAAAGGATTTTCAGCCAATTCATTAATAAATAAAAATAAGATAGAGAGAAAACAGAAGAGATGGAGTAAAAAGGGGCAGGAAGGGGGGATTAAGGAAGAGAAGGAATTTCGTTTCACTCGAGAGAATCAGCGCGTAGCGAAGAGAAGCGGTACGTCTCGCTTATGCTCGTCCGTGCCTCTAATTATCTGGAATGAAGACATCACGAGAGCAAGAGAAAGAAAGAAAGAGAAAGAGAGTCGTCTCGTTGCAGCGAGCACCTCAAGTCACCGGGAGAACGAATCGTCGTTTGCGTCTCGTTTCGCCGATATTTTCCTCCTGATTATTTATTGTCCCCTACCGAGCACGTTGGGATCGTTATTCTTGCGTTTATGGCAGCGACCGTGGGCTCGTTATTACTAATGGCGCGCTAGTATACAAAGCGACTACCGAGAATGAGGAATTAAGAATAACCAATGAGAAATGCAACACAACAACGATTCTAACAAACAACGAAGATGATGATTACGATCAAAAGATTTGATCAAATTATTTCGCGTTAAGTTCATTTTATTTTTCTTCTAATTACGTGTCTAGTCGAAGATTTTTTTTCCATGTGACATTGTTCAATATATTTAAGTAGTAGATTAATATTTTTACGGTATACGAAAATGGTCAAGAAAAAAATGATAAAGATACTCGATATCTGACTCACCATTGTGAAGTCTGCCTTTGGAGAAGCGTAGGTGTTCGATAATGGAGGTGAGGGGTCTACGGCCACTGCCGCCACCACCCCCACAACTCCAAGGGGAGTCACGCTCCGAGCCGTTCGCCAGGTTGTCACGATACTGAAAAAAAATGGAAAAGAAAGGAGATTGGACGATGCCGTTGTTATCGTTAAACCAGTGTATTGCTTTGCTCGAGTTAGACCGGAGGGTTTACAGTATAATCCAGTAATGTTTTTTAAGTTACGTAAAATATTTATTTTAAAGTATATAAATTAAACGACATAGTTTTAAGATAGTTATAAGTAATATATCATGTCAGTTACGAGATAAATCAAATCAAATAAAATAATAGGACAGAAAGTTTATTGGTTACGTGTCAAACTACACATTCGTATTTAAATTCTATCTCAAATAAGCAACCTTGAATTAATTGTTTTCAACATCGAAGCGTTCAAAATCGAACCAATTCGAATTTGTCTCAAAAAGTTCTATAGAACGAGACCGATGATTACAGACAATAAATTAAATTATCGACGCATTAATCAAAAGACCTATGTCCTATGTGTATGTACGTATTTATTGTACACGTGTATACCTTTCGAAAAGATGGAAGACAACGACGAACGTTCTCTTCCGTAACGTTTCTTTCTTTCTTTCTTTCTTTCTTTCTTTAGTTCGCGTGACAGCCGCTAATCACGGCTCGTGAAACCACACAGCAATTATTCTCGTTCTCTTATAAGGTACAAAATGAGAGAATAAGAGAAAGAAAAAGAAGAATCTCGGACCCGGATACTAAATCTGCAGGTATCCATTAGTATAGCGCGAGTTTTAGTTTCTAAGTGGCTGATAAGCGCTATAATTAAATTACGCTTTAGATATTAAGAAGCAAACCTCAAGAAGAATCGCGAATCATCATTGAAGGAAGAAGAAGAAGAAGAAGAAGCATGCTCGTTTAAGGAAAACGTTAAAGGATATATATATATGCATATATACATATAGTACAACTCGTTGTACCGTAAATCAGACAGGAGTAATGCCTTCGAATGCTTACATCAGCGAATCTAACATAAGAATAATACCTGTCTGATCATCATATCTTTTTAAGTAATCCAGGTTGTTCTCGCTAAATCATACTGGTCGTTACGATGAACGGTCGAAATTTGCTTGCTTGCTAAGAGATAGGCACCTGATGCGTGCACGAATTTGGAAAGGTTTAAAAAGAGCAAAAAAAGAAGATCAGAAATTTCTGAGATGTCCATTTTGGAAATTGACACCTTCTTCGATGCACGTAAAAAAGACTACGAAAAAATGAAAATGAAGAAAAAGAAGAAGAAAGAGAAAGAGATGATGGAAACGAAGGGGCCTAAATAAAACACGCTAAAAGGGTTCAATGACAAAAGCGAGACAACATCGAGGGGTTTATTGGAGCTTCCTGTATGCAAGGCTAAGTACTCTGTTCTCTCTCGTTTGACGAGCAAGCTCGATCAACTCTGGACTTATGGTCAGGTCAACTTACAACCGGATCGGATCGATTCCCCCCCATGACACGTATGGCGGTGTCGAGCGTGCATTATAGAGCCGTGTCTTGATCGCTCAGTGGACCCCTATAGGTAGGTGTACCCAACTTCAAGAGGGATATGGACGAGAGAGACCCAAGTTTAGAATTCCCTTTGGATCGTAATGTCAGGACGACGACGACGACGACGACGACGACGACGAAGGACTACGACGACGACGACGATGAGGATGAGGATGACGATGGAAGGAAGGAACGAAGCTTTGCGAAACCGTTACCGAGAAGTCGTTAAGCCTCGTCGTTAAGTCGATTATCCTCGGCCCTTGACGACGAAGATCTCGCATCGAGTTTCCGTGGCGGTTTCCTCTTCTTCTTCTTCTTCTTCTTCTTCTTCTATTCGATTCACGGGGGCCCATCCAACCATACGTTTATCGACGCGCAACGTGTCTTCGCTCGGCCCTTCGTACAAATCGTCGATCCTTTAAAGGATTCTCTCTCTTTCTCTCTCCTTTAAACTCTTTTATTTTAATCATGTCTATCCTGTCCTGTACTGTCCTGTCCTGTCCTGTCTTACGGAAACTTTCGTCGACTTTCGAACAACATCAATCCTTAGTTGTTAACGTTCCTCTCAAAGAGAATAATCCTCTACTTAAACTTCGGAATCAATGAACGAATTGCACTATCCCCTCCTGGTATTCTCTCAAGGCCCGTTATTATCCACTCGCGCTTGTCCACTCGAAAGAAAAAGGCAACTTGTAACCCCTGAGTGAGATAAAACCGCTGCAAACGCGGTTGGTTGTGCATTGCACTGCACCGCACTGCACAGCACTGTGCCGCACTGCGGCGTACCGGTTAAAACGAAAATGGCTTTGCTCTTGATGCCAAGATGTGCCGCGGTATTTATGGTTAACCGTTGGTGCTTATCTTGCGACATAAATACAAAAATATGTGCCCTGTCATAAGTTTACGAGAGTCGCTCTGGACGCCGAAGTAAAAGAGGATAAGGAAGATGAGAATGAGATAGGGACTGAAAGAAAGAGAAAGAAAGAGAGAGATAGAAAACGAATAAAGTTAAAGATGGCGAACGTAAGCTTACCACCTGTCTCTTACGGTGCCACTCGAGCTGTAATTGTCGAAGAGAAGTCTGCCATAATCGTCGCTTCCATCGTGTTTCTTCTTCGTCCTTACTCTTCTTCTTCGTCATACTCGAGGACCCGATCCTCCTCGATGAAAACTATGCACCAAGAAGAACAAGAAGAAGAGGAAGAAGAAGTAGAAGAGTTTCGTTCGAGTACCGTCAAGTGTCATCGGAGTGAGTTTGTAACGGCCGACGACAATCAACCGACAGTTTTCGCGAGAAGTTGAATACCTCACTTAGTTTACTCTGGGGACATCTAAAGCGTATGGTGGTTGGTACCATTAGGAAATGGTATTCTTCCAAAGGAACTCGTTACATTTTTTCTGTTACAATTCATTCCATGATTTATATCCCACGGATTTTCAAATACATTTTTATTTCTTTTCTTTTATTATTTGTGTGTTGATCAAATAAATTGTAGAAAAGTAGTGACGATGAAGAATACAAAAATGATATTTTCTCTTGATTTGTTGTCGTTGTCGTTTCATTATAGTAAAGTTATTTTGTAAAAAAAATTCTTTTAGATCAAGAATAGGAAAATACTTTCTTTAACTAGAAGAAGTTGGAATGGTGTTACCCCTTGCACACACCGATCGACGATATTAAACCAAGCTGCGAATCGTTCAAACCGAAACGTTTCAACCGTTTCGATTCTCGACGCAGTCGGGAGTCGGCTAGATCTCGAATGAACGTACGAACATATACGTTCGTTCCTCGAATGAACGAAGTGAGCAAGATGGCGAGGGAGAACACCCGCTGGTAAAGAAACCGCATAGGGAAGTAGATCTGTTCTCGCGTGCTTCGCGGTACTGCGAACGAATTCGTGCGTAGATCTTTCTACGTCAGATCTTAAAAGAAAGAAAGAAAAAGAGAAAAATTATAACTGGTTGATAAACCGAAAACGCTACAATAAAATCATATTTATATCGATATATTTATGAGAAAAAGTTTAACAAATATTATCTCGAATAACTCGAGAAATTTTAGTTGAATGTATAAAGAAAAAGCAGAAGAATAAAATGAAAGAATATAGAAAGGATGTAAAGTATTGTACAAGGATGATCCTTGCTAAGAATCGGCATGTAATTAACCGAACCGAGTAGACTACCACCAGCTGGACGATGAGTGGTGCACGCTAATGTGCCTCTAATGTCATCCCGTTCTTTATACCTCTACCTCTTGGCTTGTTTCGGATGAACGTTAAAGAACAAGAAGAAGTATAGTAGAAGTAGGATAAAAAGAAAAATAAATCTAGGAAGAAGGTATACTACTACCACTACTAACTCTCTTTCGTCTCGTTTCCTCTGTTCGACTTGCATACGATCTATGCTTTCGTGTTCATCTTCAATCGTCCCCGTGCTTTACTACCCGCTTTTACTCGGTTCTCTCGCCCTAGGCGAGTTAAGTCCGACATAAGAGAAAGATCCGCACGAGATGGAAGTTACGAGCGTCGTCTTACGTCCAGTAGAAGATTTTTTTTTTAAAAAACGTTATATGCATGCGGTGAAACTCGCTCTTATAAAGAGAAAGAGAGAAAGAGAGAAAAGGAAAACAGCTGCCGTGTGTAACTCTTGAAACGAACTAAAATTCCTTTTGGTGTTTCTTCCTGTTGCGTTCTCCTTTGCTCGAATTTAACGAGTCCCATGGTAGGTTTGCTTTCCAAGAAAAGCATAGTTTAACAGAAACGAAGTACGTAACATACGTATGTAAGTAGGTATATATATATATATATATATATATATATATATATATATATATATATATCACCAATCAAATCCTTTAAAAGAAAAGCACGCGTTTGTAAATTTTAAATATCCAATTTCGAGTGAAATTTTCGCTAGAGAGTGTTACACAAGTTAGAGGGGATAATATCAGCTTTCCCTGAAAGATTAGCCTCCAGCACGAGTGATGCTTCAAGAAATAAAAAAAGGAAATAAAAGAAAAGATAGAGAAAGACTCTCGGAAGCAAGATTATCCGGCAATGTACGTCTGTAATAGCAACTGCAACAGCACGAGTAGTGATTGTGAGTAGGGTGGTAGTGTTGGTAGTGGTGGTAGTGGTGGTGGTAGTAGTGACGCTTGTCAGAAGATTACCGCCAACCGTCTGCTCGTTCAAGAATCTTTCCTACGTGCCGCTGGCTGGCTGGCTGCGTTGGCAGGTAAAAAGCTTCCAGTCGGGTGACCCGCAGAGACGATGACGAACGTGACGAGCGAAATAATCGTTCGTATCGATAAGCCGAGTAATCGAGGCGAGTTATAAAAAAGAGGAAAAGAAAAGAACAAAAAAAGAGAAAAGTATGACAAGAGAAGGAGAAGGGGGTGAAGGGATGAATCTCATCAGGGACGCATTAGGATGAAAAAGGACTTTGCCTTTTTGACGTCCCCCGTTGGGAAAGGGTGAGAACGTGCTACTACCAACTACTAGGAAGGATAGTATAGGCATCGATCAAATTATCCGTCTGCGGTTAGAGGGAGACCAAGAAATAGGAACTTTTGATAGACTCGCTTTAATGACCGAGCTTATGACCTTTAGAAAATCTAACGACGACCGATCATTTCGATGTACCTGTCTCCTTTTATATGTGTGAGTATATATAGGTTTAGTATTATGTATGTTTTCTTACGTGTATCTCTATGTAAAACCCATGTGATTTATGAGTCGAGTAAAAGCCGCTGAAAGATCGTCGATTATTACGGATTAACTTCGAACGATAGTTTCGTAAGTTGGCTCGTTTATTGGATTACCAAATTACAGGGTTAGTATTGGGGCGAATTTTTAGGTCTTATTTGATTGCTTCCTCGTTGAGTTTAGAGAAAGGGCTCGAACCTATCTTGCTTTTTCTATCTGATATTCGTTCAACAGGGAAAAGAAATCATAGCTCTGGTATTTCTGATAGATTGGATATAAAACGTTTGTATACCTACAGTTGATATAAATTTGATGATGCCAGTCAACTACTCGAATTTTCTTAGCTTTCACTTTAACTTTCTATCTACAATGCCGATAGTGCTGTAAAAGATGCGAAAAGTATTGACGAGTTGTTGTTACACGCCTAGTAAAATGATCATCGACCGTCAACGATAGATAATCTATTAGAAATGCACCTGTTAGATCGAGGTCACGGCTATAGTGTAGTTCTACCTTTTTCTGTTATCGATTCTATATCTTTCCTCTCGATATAATATCAGCATATCGTTTTACTATTAAACGTACACTTATACGATTTATCTTGCATCGTATTTGCTTATCTTTCGCATATTTCATTCCTCTAGTCTCTCATTGATATTTCAAACAACAAAAAAATAATACAATTAACCAACACATTAGACGTAGTATTTAACACACAAGTATAAACATAAATCGTTAATTTTCTTCTTTCGCAATAGGAAAGACACATTATATAATATTTTTATTCCCATTTAAAAATCTTAACACGTAAAATATACTTTCGTATACTAGATTATATTACTTTGAATTCTCGTTTGAAAAGCTATTAAGCTCCGAAGTAAAATATGCGGCACGCAGATACCATTACACGCCCCTGTTGAACGGTACGCACGCGTCTTTAATCTATCATTCTGCTACATAATCGATTGGCATTGCTGGGTAACGCGTTGGCTCGTGAATGTCAAGAATCGATTCCCATGACTGTGGAGGTACCCCCACCTGGGGCCTGGTCGAGAACGGTAAAGTCGTCCGTTTTACACGAACGTGACAATCGATTCCGATTGGAAAATCATTGGGATAATATTTTTTAATACCAACAACTACCAATCGAATTTTAACGATACGATTTCTTTTATAACGTCCAATCTCGTATAGATTTAAACGTTCAAACGTCGAAACACATTTGCCTCTTATCCTTCATTGGAAATAGGATACTTATCGTAAACGCGATTATGTTAATTTCATCTGTCACGCGGCACGGCACCCCACTTAACACAAATAATACGAACAACTTTTGAAATAGATCGCGCGTACATTCGATTTTATATTAAAAAAAAAAAAACAAAAATATTGTTCAATAAAACGCCCACCACATTTACAGACATATCTCGAAACGATTATTTGAAATTAATATCCCACCTTTTCTTCCTGATTTTTTCCATCTTTCTCTCTCTCTCTCTCTCTCTCTTTTTCTTTCTTTCATTTGCTTCTGTATCGATAGAAGCAATGTACCGTAAAACGATTAGCCTATCGATCAAGAAACTGATTGGACCATTGCTTGCTGGTGTGGTTCGTACATGGAGAACAAGAGCTCATCGACGTTACGTGGGCGTCTGTCGAACATAATCGCGAGATTCAAGAGGCCAAGGAGCAAAGGACAAAAGATGAGGTCGTATCGAAAAAGAGAAAAATACTATCAACAATTAGATGCTATTCACTATGAAATCCTAAAGCCGTTTGACGTGCTTATAAAGTGAATTGCAAATAATACAACACGTTGTATGAACGAAGGGGAATAATGAAATAGAAAATGGATTGTACGAGAGTGTAAAATAGAAGAGATGAGTCACATCAAAGAATCATGCTAGTCTTCTTCTACCTAGTCTCTTCAAGAATGTAAAGGTAAAAGTTTCTTTTAAGAAGATCTATAATAATCACGTAACTAAACTATTAACATATCATCAAGAATTTTGGTATCGTAAAATCGTGAACTATCCCTTTCATGATGTTAAATGAATAACGTGTAGGTAGGATAATAAAGATTTATTCTAAGATGCAAAAATTATTCGATCACTATAAATAGAATGATCTTAAACAATGGATCATAATTTTGTCTCGAGAAAGTAGTATTTATATCTATTATTTTATATTTAACTTGGAGGAAATAAAATTATCTTTATGATATTTAGTCGTATGAACTTCCGATTAAATTAACGATCAACCAAGGACAAGGATTTCTATTGGTGTAACGGAAACACGATCGGTAAAAGGCTTTTTAGTAGTAGTAGTAGTAGTAGTAGTAGTAGTAGTAGTAGTAGTATGTCCAGTCTGTCTGGTAGTATGATACTATTACATACAAGTACTTGGAGAGCAAACGATTCGTTGAAATTACCAAGCTAATTGAATCTCAGATACCGAAGATAATGGCGCGTACAAAACCGCTCTCTACGGCCATCATCGCGCCGCGAGCGTCGATTATGAAATCATGAACTAGTAGGTGGTCCAGAGTTATTAGATGTTCCCTGACAGCGTTTAAGTATCGCGGCTTTTCTTTTGTCCTTTTTTAAAAACATTATCCTTAAATTTACCTTTAACTTATGCTTTTAGCAATAAGTACCTTTTTGCTAACATCTTTTCTATCATTTTTATATTCATTTTATTTCATTCTTTCTATCATAGTAGAAAAAAAAAAAGAAATATTCATTACTATAAAAAAATGAAAAACGTCTGTGTAATATTATTATAGATTGTATTATTGTTATTATACTATGATAGTTATTAAAAAATTAAATAGATTTCATGTTATTTCTTACGATTTACAGTAAGAATGTGCATGGAGTACTCGGTCATCCGATCTAACCTCACAGCGAATCTTCACGGATTCCGGCGTTGCGCACGATCCTCTACCTCTACCTACCTTCGAACGTACTACTCTCGTGTCAAGAGGTGAAGGTCTAACACGGCCTTGAGAAGCATCGTGCGTTCAACAACACGTACCCACAGCGTTTCCTCATTGCTTCTACGTGCTCGTATACCTTCTCTACTAATGCTTTTTAGAATCCGATTTATTTATTTCGCGATTATGCAATAAGATAATAATGATTTTAAAAAAACAACTTTGCGTATATAGCAAATATATGTTTAATTTGATCGTTGAAAATTTTCGAAATTATTCTCGAAATGAAGGAAAACAAAATAACAGGAAAAGAACGAGTGAAAGGGGTTGGAAGGGGGTGTTAGAGAAAAAATGGTATTTACAATTAACTCGGCATTCACTAGACCGGTAAAACAAGTGCAAGACACACGGTGGTGGTGGTGATGGTGGTCACGAGAAACTGGTGTGTAAATACACACCAGTTTCTCGTCCCACGACACCTCTGTTAATGTCAAAACGTCAAAGCATACACTCTGCTGCCGGTCTCTTTTTTTTTTACGACAGGAAATAACCGATTATTATCACTGTCGCATATTTTCCGTCTTTAAATACATGGATGGGAATTTAACGTAGGATACCAATTTTGCAAAATACTAACCGATCGCCGAAAGGCATTATACTTTTCTTCGAGATGTCACAAATATTAAAAGTTAAAAAATAGAAAAAAAGAAGAAGAAGAAGTAGAGGAAGAAGATTTTTCTTTGGAATTATTATTTTCTTTTTTTTCTGACTAATAAACTTTGACGTGTAGAACGATATATACATATTTAATATTGACAGATGATGGAAAAGATGCACCGTTGACAACGTAGCAGATTTTTCGAACCAGTCAACTTGGTTCTGGTTGAAAGGACGAGTGAAATGTAAGAAAGAGATAAAACGGAAGAATTTACGAGAATCTTCGTACCGTGAGGCGAATTGATTTTACTCCCCGATTTCATGAATGACCCGAAGATCTTCAGTGAACCCCCCTCCCTATCACTTCTTCTTCTTCTTCTTCTTCTCGCATACCCTTCAATTCAATTTTTTTTTATTTCATTCGTAACGTCTCTCTTCTTCCTTCTTCTCACTCTTATCATCATCATCATCATCATCATCATCATCATCATCATCATCATCATCATCGTCTTGATCGTTTTCTTTTTCTTGTTGCTCCCAACACCCCATGGGTTGGGACAACGTCACTCGTCGAACGACGGAAAGAAAATCTCGTGACGTGTTGCCTGTCTACCTGCCCTTCCTGCCTCTTCCTCTCTACAAATCCTTCGTAAGCAAAAAAAAGGGTTCGGTTCATGATAACTACCGTGCAACTTACGCTTACACCGCCGACACACAGAAACAGAGAGGAACTGTGTGACGAGAGGAACGAGTTAAGCCCGAACCTTTGAAAAAGGAAGCTGGAACAAAGTAATAGTAGTAGTAGTAGTAATAGTGGTAGTAGTAGCAAGCAACAGCCAACGTCTTCCACATTGGAAAAAAGAAATATAAAAGAAACAGAGAGACAGGAATTAAAGAGAAAGAGAAAGGGAAGAAGAAAAAGAAGAAGCTAAAAACAAAAAGAGAGGCGAAAAGGAATAGTAGAAAGGAAAGAAAGAAAATAAAAAAAGGATATATAAGAGAAAGAGAGAAAGAAACATTGGAACCCTTCTCTCCTTCCTACCTTCCTTCCTTCCTTCCTTCCTCCTAGTTGGTCCACATTAATTAACCTGCTCTCTTAATTGCGCGGCTTGTTTATTGCATGGCCACGGCCATTTGTCGATGGCTGCCTTGCGCCGGCTCCTGCACCGCACACGGCTATTATCCGATCTCTACCCTTCCCCCGACTTCTTCTACCCTGACACAACCCCTCTCTTTCTCTCTCTCTTTCTTTCTCGATTCTCTTATTCCTGTTAGTTGTTTTTGCATACGATATACATACATATGTATATGGGCACGAAACCGCCTTCTATAACCTATAAAAGGTAAAAGAGATCCTCTCTCTAAGCTTTCTCCTTACCGCCTTGGGATAAAGAGAAGATATCAGGTCCTGGTACGCGCCTATACTTTGCACATATGTTTTCTTAGTTTCAGTTTTATCTTTTTAGACGGGATTCTAAATATTCGGAAGAAACTCGATTCGCCTCTTTTAAAATAAAATATGAACAAAATAACTTTAAATAAATACAAGAATAAATATATATACTTATGTGTGCACATATATATAATAACTCAAAAAACAAGAAAGTGAACAAAATTACAAGTAAGTAATAAGTAAGTATGTTAATGCATTTGAATGAAATATAAAAGGAAACAACGATCAATAATCGATCGGACTTTATCAAAAGAATCAGAAATGGATCTACAATAGCAGGAAAGAGGCAAGGCCATTGCGACTTCACTGGCACCTGTCTAATGAAGCAATCCTCAACGTATACGCGTTCACACATACATATATACATATGGAAGGAATGTCTTCAACCGATCCACAGTACCCACGTTGTCCAAGCATCGTCGTTCTCGTTTCTCGAGAGTAACAGCGTGAAGAAGGTAGGCCAAAGAAGATAGAAAAAAACAGCGAAAAAATAAATAAAAGAAAGGAAGAAAGGAAGGTGCTGGGACGAGAAGGGTACGAAAGAGTCGTTGATGAACCGACCAACGTGAATCCCTAATCATGGCTCGATACTACAATTAGTAATTACGGTAGCCTCGTTCGACGCCAGGAGCTTAATCGGCGACACGAGGACTGTCTCTCTCTCTCTCTCTCTCTCTCACACACACACACAAACACACAGATTCACTAACTCACATCCTTTTCATTTGATCATCTTTCTTTCTCTCTTATGACTCTGTCTTTTTCCCACTTTCAAGTTTGTTGCTCGCGCACGTACCTACCAAGGGGCCCAGGGCGTTATCATAAGTCGAGTTTTTCATTGACGCCGGTAGCCGCGGGTCGAAACCGGTCCATGGAGATCGACCCACGAAGAGGCTGCTGCTGCTGCTTCTGCTGTTGCTGTCGAAGGAAGAAACCAAGGGGAAAGAGGCTAAGAAGAGAAGACGAAGAAGTCGAGACCAAAAAAAAAAGGGAAAAAGAGTGAGAGAGAGACTTGACTCCACCTCGTTGCACGGCAACGACGACCTCGGATACGAGAGGCGAGGCTAAGGCTTTCCTGACCGAGTCCATAAAATGCTAAATGCTCGGAGTAGAACGACACGCGATATTCCGTCGAGTACGTCCACAAGCCCCGCGGGGGATACGTTTCTTTTCTCGTCGAGTATCAAACCTATACCTAATACAAAACCCCGCCTCATCCCAACCCTAACCTTTCTCCCTCCTTACACACACCCATTCGATTCGTACTCTTTCGAATTCACGATTAGTTTTGCATCCCGAATCGCAAACGTTCTAGTTCGTGTCCCGTGAACTCGAGAGAGAGAGAGAGAGAGAGAGAACAAATATTTTTTTTCCTTTAACCAACAGCAACAACACCAACCCACGATACATCTTTATCTTTGCACGTGACCACTTAAATATAAGTATATATGTATTACATTGGTACTCTTTAAGTTTCGATTCTTCTTAACAATTTTTCACCGTTTTTTAAAAACAAATCTCACGATATTGGATTCAAAAGAGAATCGTGTAGAAAAGGCGTCGTGAACGATGTTAGAAATAGAGCGAATCGAAGGTGCAGCGAACTGTATCCGAAAACAAATGGTTATGCGGAAGGAAGAAAAAGAAAAAGAAAAAGAAAGAGAATCCGTGTTGGATCATTTTTCAGTCATTCCTATAAAGAAAGAAACCAGGATGAGTAAAAGAGAGATGGATAGAGAAAAATAGAGAAGGGGTGAAAAGGGAAGAGTGGAAGGGGTAAAGGAGGAGAAAGAGGAGAAGGAGAAGCAAGTTACGAGAGCCGGACCTATTTTCGGTCGGTAAAATGCAAGCAGGACGGGACGATAGTGCCGTGATGCATCGCAGCATATGGCGTAAATCAAGCAGCTGCGACGACTGATTCCAGTGGTACCAACCCACGCTCGCATTATATCAGCCGAGAAGGCATATTTATTGCCACGGGCCGCCTAGATTGGAACAAATGCCGCGTTGGCTGCCGAGCCATCGCTCGTGAGCTCGCTCCTCAGAGAAACCGAGAGAGAGAGAGAGAGAGAGTATGAACATGTGTGTGTTTGTGTGCACACATCTGAGAGAACACAACCGGAGCGACAGGGTCTACTACGTCATTCGGACACGTGTCGACGACGTTTGCAAATCGCGCGAACGAACATTGTTTCGAACCTGGGGAAGAACCTTGTGATGGTGGTGGTGCTGCTGCTGTCGTTGTTGTTGTTGTTGCTGTTGCACTCCAAGATCGATAGAGCGAAACGTGCCTTCGAACTCGAGAGAAGCAACTTGGACTCTGCATATATTTCCTCACTCTCTCTCTCTCTCTCTCCCTCTCTTCTTCACATATATATACATACATAGAACCCAGAGAGAAAGAGAGGGTAAAAACGATAACCGTGAAAGGCCGTTTGCATTTTGCACGCACCTATATCGAACGATATGTTCTCTCACGCATGATAACGCGACAACCGAGAGTACGATTTCTCTTATAAGAAAGAAAGACGTCTACAGGTGGGCGGTTTCCTGATATTCCCTTTTTTTCTTCTCCTTCATTTTATTTGATTTGATTTTATTTTATTTCCTGTCGTTTTTTTTATTGAGTTATTCTGTTTGTTTCCTTTTTTTTATTATTCTTAACACCTCCAGGCAAAATGTGCTTCTTCCCTAGCATATACGACCTAACGGTATAACCGTTCTTGTATAATCGGGATATCCTGCCGCGAAGTAGATATATAATACTTATCAAAAATTATGCGAAAGTATTCTTCCTTTCGACGAGAGAGAGAAAAGAAATAAAGGAAGAAAGAAATGACGAAGTCAACGACCTTGCGCCCAGTACAAACCAACAGAACCAAGAGCATAATATCTTTCCGAGTCCCGTTGATAATAGTGACGCGTGGTACGAGTACGATAAGGCTAGATGGCCGCGGGACAGAGACGAGAAGAAAAAGAAGAAAAAGAGTTAGACCTTTCCTCGATTTGTGGTGGTGGCAAGAAAACTCTGATTGCAACGCTGCCACACGTTCATTACCGATCGGACCATTAATCTGAAACGATTCGATCGCAAAAGCTCCTCCAAAGGCACTTTTCTCCTGTAAAATATCTACACGACGACGATAACATCACAAACTTAATATTCGTTTTTACCGATCGAGGGACAGACATAGATCTTTGATTTTTTTTTTATTAAACTCGTGACAACCGGTCGTCTGTTCCTATGATGAACGTCTTGAACGTTCGGATGATATTGAAACTCGATAAAAGCATTATTGCTTGACGTCTATCCCCCGTTTATATAAGTGTATAATCCTGTTCTATGGGTTCACACATATATACACTTATGTAGTTGAATACATTCTCGTTCGGTTTGAAATTATCAAACGAAAAAGATTGTAGAAAGTAATTGATTTTTGTAGAATTAATATGTTACTGATATAAATATGCAAATATACTTTCTACATAGAGTCTACAATTTTAATTGATAAAAATATCAACAGCAACAACAAAAAAATGACAAAAGGAGTTCACTCACGTTAAAAGCCGCAGTTTAAAGTCGAGATCATTTATGTGTGCGTGTAGAGCACCATTCAACATTTACAGATCTACCGAGTAATTAGATATCCCTGGAAATACGTCAGGTGGTGACTGGGCTGGCTAGTCGAGATCTCTTCGTGAGTTTATACGAGATCAACGAGGATACATAGAAGTGTTTCGCGCTCCTAGGAAATAAGCGATATTGGCTTACGAGATTGGAAAAGCGATAGCCTTGTCCACCAACTTTGCCCGTGTTCTACTACTCTCTCTCTCTCTCTCTCTCTCTCTCTCTCTCGCGAGTTTTACTTATAAAGCACGCGTCCTGTTCGCGTTAGAAGAAGAGAAAAGCACACCCTCTCTCTATTCACCTTTTTCTATATCATGGAATTACATCATGAAGGAATGATCCTTTCCCTTTTAAAACCCAAAACGTTTTCTCTTTCTCTCCATTTTCGAATGAATTTGCATTAACCAAATCCAGATTTTCGCACGACCGTTTACATATATATATTTATCTACAATTTATAAAATAAATCTTATTTCAGATAGAAAGGGTAAAACGCGATCGGGAATGAAATATCGTTGTAAACAAAAAAGAAAGTAAGGAAAAAGATCGAACGCGTTCGATGACTTCGAAAGACCATTTTCCCGTACCTCCCCCGTTGGGTAAATAATATTTTTTTCCCAAGTACATACACGTACTCTCGCAAAAAGCCTTATTCGAGGTATCGAGGATCGAAGAAGAAGAAGTATCGACTAACCAAGCATCTACTATACATCGAACTTGTAACCGATACTCGTGCTACATGCCACGAAAACACCACCATCCTATTTTCTGCGCCACACGCACGCACAGCTTGTCGTTTAGAGTCTCTCTCGCTTTGCTAGTTTCCATCTCTCTTTCTTTCTCTTTTTCTACTTATATCTATACGCCCTTTTTTCTTTTTTTTACTTCTACTATCAGCCTCCACCTCTCGTAGTCGACACTTAAAAAGGAATATCGTGAGCGAGCAATTAAACTTTTGCAGGGACAATAATTAACTCTAGACCTGTTGGATGCATAGAGAATTGGAAAACAAACTCTCTCTCTTTCTTTCTCTCTTGTTTTTTTTTTTATCTATCTTTTTCTTACATACACTATGAATTTCGATCTTCCAATCTTCGTGGTACACGGGTACGTACTATGAACGATTACGAAAAGTGCACGGGATCGAAGCGACAAGGATACTGCTGCTACTTTTGCTGTTGCTGCTCTGGTGCTGGTGCTGCTATGCGGGACCAGAATTATTGGCGAATTTGCATCTTAATGAAACTACCTGACTACTCTCGTGGGGATAGCACGAAGAACCACCTCGTAATTTCTCCTACTATCTGCTACCGTCCAACTCATCGTCGTCGTCGTAGGTAATCACACCGACAATACAGATAAACTCTTTAGAAATGCCGTAGATCATTGATTTTATTTGCAAGGAAAATCGTTCCCTAATGAAACTAGAGGACGACTTCTTACCTCGTGAAACAAAATTACCATTTAGTTTTTATTATTTTCTTTTTCATTCACGATCGAGATAATATTTTACCTACATATATCTATCCTACATATGTAAGTGAGTACTCATAAAAATATATATATATGTATATATGGACACGTGTATGTATATGCAAACGTATGTAAACGTTTGCAAGGGGAAAAGAAAAAGAAGCAAATGAAGATGAAGATGAAGAAGGTTAGATCTCTTTCCGAATTTTCTAAAGAAGCGTGTACAACCCGACGACGTAACGCGAGAGGAGAAATTCCGAAATAGAAGTGCAGGGATAAACGAGCCAGGGAACCGAGAGGAGACTATTTCGGGTGAGGTCAGAGGCTGAGGTCAGTCTATAAGGCTTGGTCAGCCACCCACGAGTCCTGGAACCCTGCCAAGCACGACACCCACGCTTAGAATCAGACGGAAACCTGCGGGAATTCGAGCAACGCGTTCGTGGATCGTGATCTACGTTTCTACAATCACCTTATTTGTATTCACCTTGGTATATTAGAGGTGAATACTGAACAAAAATTAATTCCTTAAAAAGAAGAAGTAAAAATAAAAGTAAATAACCTAACATTCGTAACGTGTAAAGAATAATATTATAATTAAATGAAAAATATATTCTCTATTTTCATAATTGTCAAAGTTTCAGTGTATTAAAATAAAGAAACTATGTTCACATATGTACACAATGCACACACCCACACCCACAAACACAAATACATAGGTAAAAGCAATTGACCGACCTCGGCATTTTGTAGATCGCGATCTACAAAATACCAAGGGATCCACGCATGGCGGCGGCTTCTCTGATAACCGGCACGTGGGAGAAAGAAGGTAAGATAACCGTGAGGTCCCTACGGTCGTGCAGTCATGTGTATGTGTGTCGGAACAAATAAAAGGAAAAAAAAAAGATTAAGAATACGACGACAAAGGCAAGAGGACGAGAATCGATCGAGAAATGCCCTTGTGGTAAAGCTTTGCAAACTTCTCCTAACCCTTTTCAACCATACGAAAGTATTTTACCGCTTTTATTATACGTCGCAATGAAATACTGTAATCACCCGTTACATGGCAGATATTAGTAACGATTACACCACTTGCGTCACCGATTTCCACGCATTTTTTCACTCACGTGTGTAATACGTGCTTTTAGAATTTATATACAAATTTATTATTAAATCTTTTTATCTTCTTCTTCTTTTCTTCTTCCTTGTTGTATTTTTTTTACGTATTAGTAAGAAGTAAATAGTAGTGGTAGTACCCTTCGTTTAACGAGACCTAAACGATGACGATATTTCACCATTGCTAAATTGCAATACTTCTCGATGCCCGTTGCTGCAGCTAAAATAATTCAAACGATAATGGTCGTAGAAATTTGTTCGACTCGCACCAAAGCTCCCACGATGTTTGAGAATCGTCTTGGTGTACACGTAGGAAAAAGATTGAAAGAGTAAGAAAGAGAAAGGTAAAGGGGAAGATTCTTTCCATTGTGAAAGGTTCCGCGACGTGCTTTCGAGAAATCGTCGTGTTTCCCCCTTTCCCCCTTATCGATCGACATCAATTTGTTTCTTCGAACGTTTCGTATCGTTGATTCAACTGATCGATTGTGTTAGACATCTTTCTGATAGTTCCAATTACAAAAATAAATAATTTTTTTTTTTTTATTTAATAACGGGAATAGCACCATTTGATAAATTAATTGGAAAAATAATATTGAATAATTAAATATATTAATATTATGTTAAGAAAAATTAACACATAAATAATCATTCTACTAAAACAACTGTAATTGAATGGTATAAAATTATAGTAACTTATTTATTTTTGTATATTATATAAATAGAAAATAAAAAAATAAAAATATTCGTAGATAGATGTAAACATACTCAAAGATAAAACAGAAAATATGTGGTTAAAGAAGTCAGAAAAAAAATTAATGATTTTTGTCTCGTTTTACTATGATTAGACGTTCCAAGGTAATTTTTGAAAAGAATATTAGAGAGAAGAAGAAGAAGAAGAAGAAGAAGAAGAAGAAGAAGAAGAAGAAGAAGAAGAAGAAGAAGAAGAAGAAGAAGGAGAAACACTCGTTATCGCATTTCGTCGACGGTAGGTATACCTTGGAGAACAGCCAAGAAAAAAAAATGAAGTAGCAGAAGAAGAAGAAGAAAAAGAAGAAAAAGGGTGGCGTGGGTGAGGGAAGCTGACCCGAACTCGTCTCGCGAGACTCGACCTCTCCATTTCTCTTTCCCCTCCTTCTATCTGTTCACCAGATTCTCCGAAAATAGCCTCGCCCGTTTAGCTTGACGTCACCCCGTCGTCCAAACCAACCAACCAACCAACTAACCCACCCTCCTCATCCTCCCTGGCCCAAAACATTTTCAGTACTGCGATCGACTTTACGGCACATCGAAAACATAATCGTTGTCGTTTATTCTCTCTCTCTCTCTCTCTCTCTCTCTCTCTCTCTCTCTCTCTCTCTCTCATCTTTCTTTCTATTTCTCTTGAACACGCCAAGATCTACCTTGTACTCGGTTATTTTTCGATAGAAGACGTCCGTTACCAGAAGTAGAAATGGTACGCACCGCGAGAAGATTAGATTTATTTACTGCGCGTGTCTTCATCTTCACCCTCAAAATGCAACCTTGTTTTTCGATGTATACGATAGAAAGAGAGAGAGAGAGAGAAAAGTAGGTGTATACATATATGTTTGATCAGGTTAAATCGAGCCAACGGGTTACCTCGATGGATCACTAAAGATCAAGGCACAATTTAGTCTATCGAGTCATCCATTATTTTTCGAATGAATTAATCCATCAAACACGAAATCAAATACTCTGACACAATTAAAATTGAAATATTCAATTTGAGATAAGTTTCATTTGAAAACTCGTTACTAACACTACGATTGCATTTGGTTTTAAAATGAGGAACTAGAGGAATGATCGACGCGACGACGATCGATCCCGCGGTGCTCACCGGGTCAAACGGATAGCGCAATTTCGAGCTAATGTTCCGACACGATCGCGGATCGAGATCGAAGATCGATCGGCGATTTACTACGAGAAAAGACCCCCCTTTCCTCACCCCAGGTAAGTACTTACGTGACGGTGATCTCGGTGAAACGGTTAATGGCCAGGAAGCATGGAGGGTAACAAAATGAAAAAGAAGAAGAAGAAGAAGAAGAAAAACGAACGAACGAACGAACGAACTAATAAGAAAGAGAGAGAGGGAAAGATGATCGTAGCCCTGGATCGTTTCCGATCGAGAAGAGACCGGATGCATCGCTCACCGATGTTAACTCGAACCAAAGTGCCGAGACCGGGTGCTAATGGCCCGGAGTGAAATAAATAGCCCTCGTTACACAGCAAAGTCAGAATAAAAAATAACCTGTTCTACCCTTTGTCCACATATTATCGATGGAGACAGAAATTCAAATGAACGAACAATCATGACTTTCCTAACCTAGAAATGGTTGTTCGACTTTTCATTTACTCGAATAATTGGTTTTCTTTTTCCTTTTGTCATCCCTTTTTTGCACTTTATCTCGGTCTTCTCAATCGTAACGAGCAATTATACCGATCAGTTGGACATTTACCACACCTAATTATCGAGTATCTGTAATCGTTTGTCACTCTTAAGAGAAGCCCCGTTATCTTTTGAAAAAAAAAGAATAGAAAGATATTATGAATTCGTAATGTAAACAGGACAACAACAAAAAAAAATAAAAGAAATAAAAAATAAAAAAAAATGAAGAAGATCGTGTTGGGTTAAGTTGATCGATCGATCGGTTCTTTAAAACGTTTATAAAAAGTATCGATGTATACACATGTGGATAAGTAATCGGTTGAACGACGTACACGGACGCGAGGATGGTGTTCGAAGTTCCGGCGGTTAATTAACAAGGCGGTGCTCGACATACATACATGTATACGTTTACTACACACATAATACATAAGTACTCATACATTAAAACGTATATCATGAATCTCGAAGATTTAAAACGCACCTTCGTTACACAGCAAACGGCCTAGGTATCTATCACTACGCAAATACGTAAATCATCATCGTTTTTACCAGGTTAATGTAAACGGTTATTAGAAAAGCGAGAAATGCTAGATGACGTATTCTCGAAAATAAAGAAAAAAAAGTTAAGCGACAAAAGAGAATTCTTGAATATTATAAAAAAAAAGCCAAAAAAGATATAAGAGATTTATATAATATAAAAAAAATTTAAGAATTGTTACAGATTTTTGGCTACTAAAATTCTGGAGTAGCAGCTATATGAAAGATTACGTTGCCTAATGTTTTTAATTCTCCCCTTTTCTGATCAAGCTTTGTACAGATGATATTTCGCATATCCTAAATTTTTTTCTCGTATCATAGAAACAAGCAAAATAAAATAATTACCTTTTGGAGATGTCTCTCAAAAATACTGTATATGAATAAAAAAACAAGTAGATCAATTAAAGTCTGATATCTGAAACACAGAAATATTAATAAATTAAACATTTTATAAACAAACATATTTGAAATCTTTTGTAAACCTGTGCAAATATTGAATGTTATATTTATTATGGACTTGTAATATATATAATTCATATTTAATGTTTATGTGTGTGTGTGCCTTCAGAAATGCCATTATACATATATCAAATGGAGGAAAATCAAAAAGGTTTGTTGTTAAATCCAACGAAGATCACCTGAAACAAAAAGAAAACTATATTAATTATAGAATCAAGTGAGATAAAATAGCCTAACATGTGAATCGTCCAATTCGCAGATGCACTTTTCAAATTGAATTCCCTATTTACTTTTATCAAATATCTATTTACCGTTGCAATGAAATTAAATTTAAACGCGTGATTTTACATTTACAAAAAATAAAAAAAAAATAAAAAAGTAAAAATACAAATATTAAGTTAGCAAAAAAATAATATCTATTAATTATTATAGAATATTTTTAAGCAACTTTATATACAAAAGAAAAATTGCAAATTTAATAAAATACGATCACAATTAAAAATCTCAAAGACAAAAAAAAAGAGAGATTACTTTAATATTCAAAAAATGATAATTAGGCTTCAAAATAAATTAATAAGGGAATTTAAATTTTTTGACTCGAACAAACTAAACACATATGCATCTTTTAGACGATATAGACACGAATTTGGTGTCTCAAGGAGATGGAATGGTCCATCATCTCCAATTACAACTAAAAATTAGTGACGAGCACAAAAGTAAAACAATAAAATATAAAATATGACTAGAGAGCCATTCTCTAAAGGTTCGAACTTGTTGTTGAACCTTTGAAAATAACTCAATAGCCTCAGTAGTTGCCCTCTTGAGCCACAATTAAGTGGGGGCCTCTTCAGCATTAAGCCTCTTCTTTCTTCATTTCATGAAAACTGCATTTGGACATTTCCTATGTTAGAGCAAAATAAGATCTTTCATAGTAATTTTGCAAATCAACTCGTACTTTGTTATGATTCTATTTCTCAATGATAACAAAATTAATTTACATTTCGCGTTCACTTTTCTAACTCGTGGACCATCAATGAACTTGGAGTTCATTGATACATACACGAAAAAATTTAATGAAATGTCCAAGCAGATAATAATTTCCCTCGATGACCTAATAACACTTCGCACTTTTAACGTCTAGTAATAAAATCGAATTGAAATAAAAAGTGCAATAAATGTAATGCATTTTCTTGCAATACTTTCATTTCATTAATATGTTATATTTAATTATATCAAACATTTGTAGCTGTAAGATAAAATCACGATAGTGCGTAGTGCTAATCCTGAAATACTTAAAACTAAGTATCAAATACATCAAAGAATTTGCGAATTTGATTCGATTCTATCTCGTTCGAGATAAAATCAAAGTAGAAATATATCCTTCAAATGGTTGCAAATACCTTTGAATCATGATACATAATAAAGATCACAGAATAGTCACAAAATAAATTAACAAATCAAGCATAATATAGAATGAGATGATAAAATTTTGTAACAATTCTGTATAAACCAGGAGGCGGAATTTCCACTCCGGAGTGAAAGCAAGAAGTCTAATGCCTTTCCTGGATCCTACCTACTTAAAATTAAAGTTTTCACATTCATTCAGAGAAGTATGCTACCTGCCTGCCTATTACCCATATTTTTACCCATTTTAAGAAAAATCATACATACCCACCCACTCACTCCACGGTTCTCACACATACCACCAGGGTGCAAAAGCCTAAACTAGAGAGCATGCCCCGGGGCACCTCCGACACCCTAGTTCAACCACGTTTTCTAAACTTATATGCTAATGGGTATACGTACGTTTTGCTGTAATCGACTGCCAAGGCTAATGATTATTGCATAAAAAACTAAAACAAAAATACAAGTATACACTAGTATATTTATATGCATACTAGTAATATACAAGTATATCAAAGTTTCCACAAATAAATGCAGTAACTCTACTATGTAAACGATTATAAAAAAAATTAGAAATATTTAATATAAATATAAGAATGAAGATAGATATGTAGAAGTAATGCTTTAAGTATTTAATGATGTATTAAATGAATAAAAAATATCGCGAAACGATGTACAATACACACTACCTAATACGCACACACAGGTGTAAAGTACATCGTGCAATCACTAGCACAATAACAGCCGCCAATAGGGGAAAAAACTAAAACTAAACCCACGCTAACTGTTTCTCACCCATACGTGTAACACCTGGGCACACGCATAGATGAGAACGCAGAAAGTATGGGGGGAGAAACGGGAGATTAGTATATTAGAAGCTGAAAATCCTGATCTAAAAAATATGATTAACACATAAACACATAAATACATTTGTATAAAAATTCATCTAAACGGGCTAAGGACTCTACAAGTCATTTGGTGAATAATGACTTAAACAAGCGAATGAAAAAAAAAAAGTTACCCCATATGAAACAATTATAGTTTCGAGGTAAGGATGTATTAAAAGACTCTACAATGATGATGGATATTTTTTGCAAACCTCGGACGACTCCTTTCATTAAGTTGGCCGTTCTAATGAAAGAACTGGGCTTTAAGCCGCCACTTAACTGCCAAAGTCTATCCGTCGCGAATAAGTTTGTCTTCTTGCTCATTTATTAACAATATCGAAGTATATATTATTTATTTAATATCAATAGATTATTCTCGATTAGATAAACTATGTACGAAGCAATGCATGTAAGACATTTATTACATACTTTTAACACGTAATAAAAAAGAGAGTGCATTTATTAATTGCATTATAAATTAAATGAATTTAACCGATGAGACAAGAAAACCTATCCTGAACTAATAATAAAACATACAATAAAACATATAATAAAATATACAATTTTCATGAGTAACTCCTAAAAAGGAATTACTCATGTGCTCGTCAATAATTTATTTAAATAATTACAACCAGTAACTCGTGCCGATTTGGACCTTTCATCCTCGGCATGATTGAGCACTGGAGGGACTTTAAATAAAAACTCACGGTTTAAGAAGTTCTGCGATGGCTCCAAAACACTCCTACTTCGCAGCAAGTATTGTATCAACAAAAGTCCATCGAAGATTCATCAAAGAGCCATCGAATAATTCATTCAACATCTTTGAAAGGAAGAGAATCCATGGTTTCATCTGCAAAATAAAATAGAAAAAACGATAAGTTATCTGGAATATTATCCAAAATCATGTTAAAATAAAATCGAATAAAAATGAATACTTACAATGCATTCCAATGGGACGAAGCTCAATGGCATCACGGTGATGCACACCTCGCGTGAATCTAATAACGCGGTATAAACGAAAATAAGAAACTATAGATGAGTTTCTTATCGCGAATCCGAAATTTTATTATACGACGAACAACACTGACTCTAATTCGCGTTTGATTTTAACTTATTACTCGCCCGATCACTGATTCTAAACTGCACTAATTCAAAGACTGCATTGCTCGCAGTCAAATGCAAGAACAAAAATTTCACTCCCGGTCACTTCACATGAGCCATACGTGCACGATTGCAATCTGAAACTGAAATAAAAAACAATACTATTAATATCATTACTATTACAGAAAATCATTAAAATTTTTAAGGAATTATTTAATAAAAAAATATACTCACTTTAAATCTTTATTGATGAAGGCACAATGGGTCTCCTATCCTTAGGATTATGATGACAATGCACAAATAATGACTATAAAACTACATTAAATGCAATTAATTCAATTAACACTAGATTTATGGACCGAGCAAATGTGATTCATTTCAAACTTTTTTGTTACATATATATATAAAATAGAAATATTTTAATAAGTTGTAATTTAATAAAATTTAAATTTAATTAATTTTAAAATAGAATATTTTTTAAAAATATATATTAATTTTTAATGCTGTAATGAAATATGCATAAATATTAATTCCTCTCCTCTATCCACTTTTATATTTAAACAATGTTTGTAAATTTTAAAAAAATAGTGAACAAATCTAGTGTTAAACGAATTTCTAAATGAATTTAATTAATAAAATGTGAATACCATTCCAACGATGATCTGAAACACAAATAAAAATAAAATTATATAAATCATTGTTATATAAAAATTACTATAGTTATTGAGAAAATGTTTAATACAAAAATTGACTTACGTTTATTCTCCATTGATGAATGCACGATGGGTCTCCTACCCTTAGGATGACGATGAGCACATGTTTAAACCGAATAAAAGAAACTTGCGAGTTTCTTAACCGAGCAAACGAAACTTTAACATGCGACGATCAACACTGAATCTACTTGTCGACTTTTTTATATTTTATTTTAACCCGATGCAACACACGAGAACCTCATTGCCTACGCGCTCGATTGCAATGATTTTCTGAAACATTACAAGAAAAAGAACAATTAATATCATTGTCGTAATAAAAATCGATTTAAATTGTCATAGAAATGTTTAATAGTAAAATATACTTACTTTTAGTCTTCGTTGATGACTGCAGGATGGGTATCCTACCCTTAGGATGACGATGTATAAAATAAAATTAAATAAAAAGTCTGAAAAGCTGAAACATACTAAAGATTATATTACAATATTTCCTGTAAATCATTTCTGAAGGCAGGGCACACATTAAAACCCTTGAATATTTTTGATAGAATGGTATTCAATGGTAAATAGAAAGAAATAATTTAATAATCTATGAGAATTGACATAATTAAAAGTTAAAGTTATGAAATATTTGTGAAATTGATCAAAGTATGCAACTATTTGCTTGCAATATTACATATCAAGTATGTAATGTTAGTATAAATATTAATTAAAAATCTTTAAAGTTGTCTTAATAAAACAGTAATTGTATCAGCAAACTCAATAAAGAGTAACATAAAAAATAACCCAGATTTTATACCATTCTATGCAATGAAAAACTTTTTAAACTATTAAAATCAAAAAGATAACGTTAGAAATAAAATTATTAAATAATTTAATACGCTTTATTTTCGTTGATGTTGTCTCGTTGAAAGATAGAAGGCGAATAAGAAGTACGTTACTACGTAACCTTGGTAGAGGAGATCTCGGTAGTGTCGAACGCTCGGCTATTATATCTACGTTATCGGCTGTTTACGTTTTGTCGTCGGAAATTCGACGAAGAAAATTCCTCGAGAAATTTCTGGAAATAAAAATACACATTTATAATAACCTATATGTCGAGTGTATTGTTTTCTTATTCTTCCTCTCTCTCTCTCTCTCTCACTCCTTCTCTCTCACTCTTTATGTAGTATTTCTATATGCTTATATGCTTATATTTAAAAAAAAAATAATGCTCACCTCGCCGTATATGGAGAAGATGAAAAAAGTTGCCACAAGGTTAAAATATTAGTGAATTCGTGTTATAACTCTTCCCATGTTAAGAAAACTAAAAGAAAGTAAAATATGAAAACACATATAAAAATTATGCATGTAGTATGCATTTGATATATAACATTCGTTATATATCATTTAATATATAACAGGAAGGTGTACATTAAAATAATAATTGAAACAATTACCTGAAATTAACGGGATAACAAAATCCACTGCAACAAGTATACAGATGACCGATTAAAAAATTCGAAAGATTCGCCATATTGATGTGCATATAACAGGCGCGAAAATACTGCATGCGCGAAAATGATGCGCAGTAGATCTTCTTTCCATCTATAATAAAAACAAATTTCGAATGATTAAAAATACGATATAGGACCACAAAAATTGTCAAAATATACTTAAAAAATCAAAATTGATTCTTACATCCTTTATATATTATAATAGGAAGGTGTAAATCTTACAAAATATCTATTAATTACCTGATCTTAACGGGACGATGACACTCCGATGTGTTCTCCACAAATGACGCCATGAAACTGAAGAATTCGGACGAAAGCTTGGCTGTGATTGGCTAATTCATTTTTGTGAACATGAAAAGGGTCATCACAGCTTCTTACACGGACAGAATCTGACCTTCTTCATGACCACGCTGGTCAAACTACATATGATAATTTATTTATTAAATAAATTAAAAATCATTTCTATTTTTCTAATAAATGTACACATAACTTATAAATATTCTAAAAATAATAAATTGAATAAAGACAATATAGACATTACAAAAACTTTGTTGTTTTGCACAAAAGAACAAAATCGTATAGAAGAGAATTGTCGATATAAAAATGTCTAATATGAAAGAATATATTCCCAAAATTTGTATTGATAAAGAATCCTTAGAATTTAAATTCTTTCAGAGATGCATAAGATGTAAATTGTTTCAAAAATATTTACAATAACGTTTATACACGATTCACACGAAGATTATTTCACATGATTTTCTATGCTATAAGATACTACATTCTCTTTATTCTATTCATTATTTTTAGAATAATTACGAATAACGTGTACATTTTATTTGTAATCGAAAAAAGTAACATAAATTTATAACATATCAAAACTGTTTTCTATTTAATGTATGTTAAAACATATGAAATGTTTAAACCAATGTATATGCATAGAAACAATCTGCAATGTAATTAGAGAATATTAGAATGATAAAATAATTGTTAAATAATTAATATAAGTGCATTTTGTTATCTAATAACTTATTACATATGATCTATGTACCTTTCCCTTCAAGATTCACCTTTTAACTCAGGCATTATCCTCTGTGAAAATGCTTTTATTCAATGTTGGTTATTATTTTCCAAATGTTGTCCATGTATGCAACACAAAACACATTCAAAATAAAGAAAAATTTAGATTAAAACTCTCTAATTTTTATACTATTTTCACTATAAACAATACTTTACACACTTTACTTGTAAATATTATAAAAATAATGAATAGAATAAAAAAAGAATGCATAATAAAAACATTATCTTATTGCATACGAGAAAACAGTCATGTAGAAGAGAAACCTTCTTAAAGAAATATGTAAAACAAATGACAATCTATCGCTTGCCAACAGTAAAAAAGTCCCTATTATTTGTATCGATAATGTAAAAATACACCTTTATAGTAGAGATTTATTTTTATACGGGTGGCAAGCGATAGATTGTCAATTGTTTTACAAATTGCTTTGACAAAGTTTCTCTTCTATATGGTTGTTTTCTCGTGTGCAATGAGATAATGTTTTTATTATGCATTCTTTTTTTATTCTATTCATTATTTTTATAATATTTACAAGTAAAGTGTGTAAAGTATTGTTTATAGTGAAAATAGTATAAAAATTAGAGAGTTTTAATCTAAATTTTTCTTTATTTTGAATGTGTTTTGTGTTGCATACATGGACAACATTTGGAAAATAATAACCAACATTGAATAAAAGCATTTTCACAGAGGATAATGCCTGAGTTAAAAGGTGAATCTTGAAGGGAAAGGTACATAGATCATATGTAATAAGTTATTAGATAACAAAATGCACTTATATTAATTATTTAACAATTATTTTATCATTCTAATATTCTCTAATTACATTGCAGATTGTTTCTATGCATATACATTGGTTTAAACATTTCATATGTTTTAACATACATTAAATAGAAAACAATTTTGATATGTTATAAATTTATGTTACTTTTTTCGATTACAAATAAAATGTACACGTTATTCGTAATTATTCTAAAAATAATGAATAGAATAAAGAGAATGTAGTATCTTATAGCATAGAAAATCATGTGAAATAATCTTCGTGTGAATCGTGTATAAACGATATTGTAAATATTTTTGAAACAATTTACATCTTCTGCATCTCTGAAAGAATTTAAATTGTAAGGATTCTTTACCAATACAAATTTTAGGAATTTATTCTTTCATATTAGACATTTTTATATCGACAATTCTCTTCTATACGATTTTGTTCTTTTGTGCAAAACAACAAAGTTTTTGTAATGTCTATATTGTCTTTATTCAATTTATTATTTTTAGAATATTTATAAGTTATGTGTACATTTATTAGAAAAATAGAAATGATTTTTAATTTATTTAATAAATAAATTATCATATGTAGTTTGACCAGCGTGGTCATGAAGAAGGTCAGATTCTGTCCGTGTAAGAAGCTGTGATGACCCTTTTCATGTTCACAAAAATGAATTAGCCAATCACAGCCAAGCTTTCGTCCGAATTCTTCAGTTTCATGGCGTCATTTGTGGAGAACACATCGGAGTGTCATCGTCCCGTTAAGATCAGGTAATTAATAGATATTTTGTAAGATTTACACCTTCCTATTATAATATATAAAGGATGTAAGAATCAATTTTGATTTTTTAAGTATATTTTGACAATTTTTGTGGTCCTATATCGTATTTTTAATCATTCGAAATTTGTTTTTATTATAGATGGAAAGAAGATCTACTGCGCATCATTTTCGCGCATGCAGTATTTTCGCGCCTGTTATATGCACATCAATATGGCGAATCTTTCGAATTTTTTAATCGGTCATCTGTATACTTGTTGCAGTGGATTTTGTTATCCCGTTAATTTCAGGTAATTGTTTCAATTATTATTTTAATGTACACCTTCCTGTTATATATTAAATGATATATAACGAATGTTATATATCAAATGCATACTACATGCATAATTTTTATATGTGTTTTCATATTTTACTTTCTTTTAGTTTTCTTAACATGGGAAGAGTTATAACACGAATTCACTAATATTTTAACCTTGTGGCAACTTTTTTCATCTTCTCCATATACGGCGAGGTGAGCATTATTTTTTTTTTAAATATAAGCATATAAGCATATAGAAATACTACATAAAGAGTGAGAGAGAAGGAGTGAGAGAGAGAGAGAGAGAGGAAGAATAAGAAAACAATACACTCGACATATAGGTTATTATAAATGTGTATTTTTATTTCCAGAAATTTCTCGAGGAATTTTCTTCGTCGAATTTCCGACGACAAAACGTAAACAGCCGATAACGTAGATATAATAGCCGAGCGTTCGACACTACCGAGATCTCCTCTACCAAGGTTACGTAGTAACGTACTTCTTATTCGCCTTCTATCTTTCAACGAGACAACATCAACGAAAATAAAGCGTATTAAATTATTTAATAATTTTATTTCTAACGTTATCTTTTTGATTTTAATAGTTTAAAAAAGTTTTTCATTGCATAGAATGGTATAAAATCTGGGTTATTTTTTATGTTACTCTTTATTGAGTTTGCTGATACAATTACTGTTTTATTAAGACAACTTTAAAGATTTTTAATTAATATTTATACTAACATTACATACTTGATATGTAATATTGCAAGCAAATAGTTGCATACTTTGATCAATTTCACAAATATTTCATAACTTTAACTTTTAATTATGTCAATTCTCATAGATTATTAAATTATTTCTTTCTATTTACCATTGAATACCATTCTATCAAAAATATTCAAGGGTTTTAATGTGTGCCCTGCCTTCAGAAATGATTTACAGGAAATATTGTAATATAATCTTTAGTATGTTTCAGCTTTTCAGACTTTTTATTTAATTTTATTTTATACATCGTCATCCTAAGGGTAGGATACCCATCCTGCAGTCATCAACGAAGACTAAAAGTAAGTATATTTTACTATTAAACATTTCTATGACAATTTAAATCGATTTTTATTACGACAATGATATTAATTGTTCTTTTTCTTGTAATGTTTCAGAAAATCATTGCAATCGAGCGCGTAGGCAATGAGGTTCTCGTGTGTTGCATCGGGTTAAAATAAAATATAAAAAAGTCGACAAGTAGATTCAGTGTTGATCGTCGCATGTTAAAGTTTCGTTTGCTCGGTTAAGAAACTCGCAAGTTTCTTTTATTCGGTTTAAACATGTGCTCATCGTCATCCTAAGGGTAGGAGACCCATCGTGCATTCATCAATGGAGAATAAACGTAAGTCAATTTTTGTATTAAACATTTTCTCAATAACTATAGTAATTTTTATATAACAATGATTTATATAATTTTATTTTTATTTGTGTTTCAGATCATCGTTGGAATGGTATTCACATTTTATTAATTAAATTCATTTAGAAATTCGTTTAACACTAGATTTGTTCACTATTTTTTTAAAATTTACAAACATTGTTTAAATATAAAAGTGGATAGAGGAGAGGAATTAATATTTATGCATATTTCATTACAGCATTAAAAATTAATATATATTTTTAAAAAATATTCTATTTTAAAATTAATTAAATTTAAATTTTATTAAATTACAACTTATTAAAATATTTCTATTTTATATATATATGTAACAAAAAAGTTTGAAATGAATCACATTTGCTCGGTCCATAAATCTAGTGTTAATTGAATTAATTGCATTTAATGTAGTTTTATAGTCATTATTTGTGCATTGTCATCATAATCCTAAGGATAGGAGACCCATTGTGCCTTCATCAATAAAGATTTAAAGTGAGTATATTTTTTTATTAAATAATTCCTTAAAAATTTTAATGATTTTCTGTAATAGTAATGATATTAATAGTATTGTTTTTTATTTCAGTTTCAGATTGCAATCGTGCACGTATGGCTCATGTGAAGTGACCGGGAGTGAAATTTTTGTTCTTGCATTTGACTGCGAGCAATGCAGTCTTTGAATTAGTGCAGTTTAGAATCAGTGATCGGGCGAGTAATAAGTTAAAATCAAACGCGAATTAGAGTCAGTGTTGTTCGTCGTATAATAAAATTTCGGATTCGCGATAAGAAACTCATCTATAGTTTCTTATTTTCGTTTATACCGCGTTATTAGATTCACGCGAGGTGTGCATCACCGTGATGCCATTGAGCTTCGTCCCATTGGAATGCATTGTAAGTATTCATTTTTATTCGATTTTATTTTAACATGATTTTGGATAATATTCCAGATAACTTATCGTTTTTTCTATTTTATTTTGCAGATGAAACCATGGATTCTCTTCCTTTCAAAGATGTTGAATGAATTATTCGATGGCTCTTTGATGAATCTTCGATGGACTTTTGTTGATACAATACTTGCTGCGAAGTAGGAGTGTTTTGGAGCCATCGCAGAACTTCTTAAACCGTGAGTTTTTATTTAAAGTCCCTCCAGTGCTCAATCATGCCGAGGATGAAAGGTCCAAATCGGCACGAGTTACTGGTTGTAATTATTTAAATAAATTATTGACGAGCACATGAGTAATTCCTTTTTAGGAGTTACTCATGAAAATTGTATATTTTATTATATGTTTTATTGTATGTTTTATTATTAGTTCAGGATAGGTTTTCTTGTCTCATCGGTTAAATTCATTTAATTTATAATGCAATTAATAAATGCACTCTCTTTTTTATTACGTGTTAAAAGTATGTAATAAATGTCTTACATGCATTGCTTCGTACATAGTTTATCTAATCGAGAATAATCTATTGATATTAAATAAATAATATATACTTCGATATTGTTAATAAATGAGCAAGAAGACAAACTTATTCGCGACGGATAGACTTTGGCAGTTAAGTGGCGGCTTAAAGCCCAGTTCTTTCATTAGAACGGCCAACTTAATGAAAGGAGTCGTCCGAGGTTTGCAAAAAATATCCATCATCATTGTAGAGTCTTTTAATACATCCTTACCTCGAAACTATAATTGTTTCATATGGGGTAACTTTTTTTTTTCATTCGCTTGTTTAAGTCATTATTCACCAAATGACTTGTAGAGTCCTTAGCCCGTTTAGATGAATTTTTATACAAATGTATTTATGTGTTTATGTGTTAATCATATTTTTTAGATCAGGATTTTCAGCTTCTAATATACTAATCTCCCGTTTCTCCCCCCATACTTTCTGCGTTCTCATCTATGCGTGTGCCCAGGTGTTACACGTATGGGTGAGAAACAGTTAGCGTGGGTTTAGTTTTAGTTTTTTCCCCTATTGGCGGCTGTTATTGTGCTAGTGATTGCACGATGTACTTTACACCTGTGTGTGCGTATTAGGTAGTGTGTATTGTACATCGTTTCGCGATATTTTTTATTCATTTAATACATCATTAAATACTTAAAGCATTACTTCTACATATCTATCTTCATTCTTATATTTATATTAAATATTTCTAATTTTTTTTATAATCGTTTACATAGTAGAGTTACTGCATTTATTTGTGGAAACTTTGATATACTTGTATATTACTAGTATGCATATAAATATACTAGTGTATACTTGTATTTTTGTTTTAGTTTTTTATGCAATAATCATTAGCCTTGGCAGTCGATTACAGCAAAACGTACGTATACCCATTAGCATATAAGTTTAGAAAACGTGGTTGAACTAGGGTGTCGGAGGTGCCCCGGGGCATGCTCTCTAGTTTAGGCTTTTGCACCCTGGTGGTATGTGTGAGAACCGTGGAGTGAGTGGGTGGGTATGTATGATTTTTCTTAAAATGGGTAAAAATATGGGTAATAGGCAGGCAGGTAGCATACTTCTCTGAATGAATGTGAAAACTTTAATTTTAAGTAGGTAGGATCCAGGAAAGGCATTAGACTTCTTGCTTTCACTCCGGAGTGGAAATTCCGCCTCCTGGTTTATACAGAATTGTTACAAAATTTTATCATCTCATTCTATATTATGCTTGATTTGTTAATTTATTTTGTGACTATTCTGTGATCTTTATTATGTATCATGATTCAAAGGTATTTGCAACCATTTGAAGGATATATTTCTACTTTGATTTTATCTCGAACGAGATAGAATCGAATCAAATTCGCAAATTCTTTGATGTATTTGATACTTAGTTTTAAGTATTTCAGGATTAGCACTACGCACTATCGTGATTTTATCTTACAGCTACAAATGTTTGATATAATTAAATATAACATATTAATGAAATGAAAGTATTGCAAGAAAATGCATTACATTTATTGCACTTTTTATTTCAATTCGATTTTATTACTAGACGTTAAAAGTGCGAAGTGTTATTAGGTCATCGAGGGAAATTATTATCTGCTTGGACATTTCATTAAATTTTTTCGTGTATGTATCAATGAACTCCAAGTTCATTGATGGTCCACGAGTTAGAAAAGTGAACGCGAAATGTAAATTAATTTTGTTATCATTGAGAAATAGAATCATAACAAAGTACGAGTTGATTTGCAAAATTACTATGAAAGATCTTATTTTGCTCTAACGTAGGAAATGTCCAAATGCAGTTTTCATGAAATGAAGAAAGAAGAGGCTTAATGCTGAAGAGGCCCCCACTTAATTGTGGCTCAAGAGGGCAACTACTGAGGCTATTGAGTTATTTTCAAAGGTTCAACAACAAGTTCGAACCTTTAGAGAATGGCTCTCTAGTCATATTTTATATTTTATTGTTTTACTTTTTTGCTCGTCACTAATTTTTAGTTGTAATTGGAGATGATGGACCATTCCATCTCCTTGAGACACCAAATTCGTGTCTATATCGTCTAAAAGATGCATATGTGTTTAGTTTGTTCGAGTCAAAAAATTTAAATTCCCTTATTAATTTATTTTGAAGCCTAATTATCATTTTTTGAATATTAAAGTAATCTCTCTTTTTTTTTGTCTTTGAGATTTTTAATTGTGATCGTATTTTATTAAATTTGCAATTTTTCTTTTGTATATAAAGTTGCTTAAAAATATTCTATAATAATTAATAGATATTATTTTTTTGCTAACTTAATATTTGTATTTTTACTTTTTTATTTTTTTTTTATTTTTTGTAAATGTAAAATCACGCGTTTAAATTTAATTTCATTGCAACGGTAAATAGATATTTGATAAAAGTAAATAGGGAATTCAATTTGAAAAGTGCATCTGCGAATTGGACGATTCACATGTTAGGCTATTTTATCTCACTTGATTCTATAATTAATATAGTTTTCTTTTTGTTTCAGGTGATCTTCGTTGGATTTAACAACAAACCTTTTTGATTTTCCTCCATTTGATATATGTATAATGGCATTTCTGAAGGCACACACACACATAAACATTAAATATGAATTATATATATTACAAGTCCATAATAAATATAACATTCAATATTTGCACAGGTTTACAAAAGATTTCAAATATGTTTGTTTATAAAATGTTTAATTTATTAATATTTCTGTGTTTCAGATATCAGACTTTAATTGATCTACTTGTTTTTTTATTCATATACAGTATTTTTGAGAGACATCTCCAAAAGGTAATTATTTTATTTTGCTTGTTTCTATGATACGAGAAAAAAATTTAGGATATGCGAAATATCATCTGTACAAAGCTTGATCAGAAAAGGGGAGAATTAAAAAAATTACGCAACGTAATCTTTCATATAGCTGCCACTCCAGAATTTTAGTAGCCATAATCTGTAACAATTCTTAAATTTTTTTTATATTATATATGATAAAAAAGTTTCAGTAAAATCGGAAGGGGTCGGGTTTAAATGTGATCGATTTGACTTTTAATGCCCTATATACATTTATATACATACAAATCGTAGCGGCATTTTGTCTGAGTAAAGAGAGAGAGTGAGGGAGAATGAGATAAAAAGAATCTAATTACAATGGCAATTCCCTTATCAATTTTTTCGATCTATCTCTTTTTACTTAAACGAAACTTGCTACAAATAATAGTAGGTAACTTCCCCAAGTAAGAGAAAAGTTGAAAGGAGGAGGATGAGGGAGAGAGGAGAGAGGTTAATGCGAGTCGATGTAAATTTCTTCGTCGAAACTCGAGCGCGCACAGGGACCGGCCGTTTTCACGATGAGATTAATTGCTGCGATCTATACGATTGGCTTTGCTTACATGAAATCGGTATCGCGCGAATTCACCATCCTTTTCTATCTATTCTCTTTCTCCCGTATCTGTTCTTTTACTCTTTCTATCTTTCTTTCTTTCTTTATCTCACGTTTAAACTTACACACGTATACACGTGGGCTTCTCTAACGCTTGGCAATGCGCTACTCAAGCAAGTTCGCGCAGGGAATATACGAAGAGAGACAATGCGCACATTCGTTTACGTTCGACACCGACGTGATTTACCGTGGTCTCGAATAAATCAACACGGGGTACCATAACGTGATCTACGAAAGAACGTGATCTAAGAAAAAAGATTTTGCGCGGGAAATGTTACATATAGATTTGAAATGATAGTAAAATAACCTGAATGGAAGAACTCTGCGTAAATCGTTAGTTTGAAAATTGTTCTGATAATTGATTCCGTCATTAGGACCAGGTTATCCGAGTAACGAGATATCGAGTTTATGTGTAAATATACATCAAGAGATTCAAACGCAGAAACCGCCTTTACGATAGGGAAAGACCGGTAAAGCGACATTCTTAGTTAACTTTTGCACGAGAAGAATGTTCATAGTGCCATAGAAGTACGTCCCTGCGAGATTATTGATTTTTTCTTGTTTATTTTTTCTTTCTTCTTTTTCTATTCCAATCCCAACGCAAGTTTTAAAACGAGGTGTCACTTTTCGGTTGGACGCATTTTCTATCGAATCGATAAATCATTCTCATTTTCAACGTGTATTACAGAACAGTTTCAATACCACAAACCAATTTATATGTCAAAACAAACATTCTTTACCTTTCATCGACATTTCCAATTTCGTTTTGATTACATCATAGAAATATTTGTAGTATTCGTGAACGAAAAATTGAGTCGTTTAACTGACCGAACCGAAACTCGAATGAAAATTGATTACTTTTATTACATTCTAAAAACGGACAGAACTTTTCCTGTAGAACCTAATAATTGCCGATAGAAGATAAAAATAAAATAATTCGTGTAGTTTTCTCGTGTATTTGCATATAACTAAATTTTCCCCATCGAGTTAAGTACGCATGCACGCACGCACGCACGCAGGATAGATACGGATCGACAGATCCGAAGAATCCGATATCGTGTAGACTTTGAAAGAAAGAAAGAAAGAAAAGAAAAGAAGAAGAAGAAGAGAGGATAATCCTCTGACCGTGGTACCGAGGACAACGCGTTTACACGAGCGGCGACATAGAGACCACGAGAAAAAGACAGTAATAGAGAAAGAAAGAAAGAAAGAAAGAAAGAGAAAGAGAAAAGGGGGAAGAAGTAAGAGAGAGGGCAAACGTACATGCGACACCAGCCACAAACATACTCTACCGTATCCTGTCGGCCAACGCATTAACTCGGAGCATAACCGTACGATATTACTGCCATTTCGAGCAAAACGTAGAAGGGGAGTTCTTCTCGAAGGAGTCCTCCGATGCACCTGCGTTAAGCACGAGGACTCCTTTCTCCAATTGAAAGAGGAAGGACACAACACGGTAAACCCCATTCGGTAGAACTTGCTCTCTCTCTTTCTCTCTCTCTCTCTCTCTCTCTCTCTCTCTCTCAGTCCTTTCTCTCTTTCTCCAATTCTGTCTCCGAGGACCTTTTTGATACCCAGTACCAGTACTAACATCGGCAATATCATCGTCACACGACCACAACCACCACCACCACCATCACTGTTCCTTCTATCTTTCCTTCCTCTCGCATTGGCATAAGGGCACGCGTGGGCAGGCGTGAAATACTGCAGCACGACGAACGTTTTATAAGTGGAAACGAGAGGGGTAGGATGAGGTTGGGATCCTGGCAGGGCCCCCCAACCCCACCCTAACCCCAGATTAAAAGTACGAACACGAGGCCCACAGGTGATAATTAATTCACTGCAGTGTGCACGCCAGACGACGTTTTATCCGTCCGATCCAAACTCGCGAGCACATTCTCTCTCTCTCTCTCTCTCTCTCTCTCTCTTTCTCGAATCTTCAAACTTTCCTCCCAACTCTTCTCTTTCTGTCTCTTTTTCTTTCTCACGAATCTGTTCGTTGTCTCTTCCTTCCTGACCAGAAATAAGATTTAAGAGTAGTAGTAGTAGTAGTACGGTTCAGCAAGCCCTCGATGGCTCTCTTTTTTAATTGCACGGACCGTCGATCTTGATTATACTCGTTCGAGAAGAATGTCGCTCGAAGGTTGGGGTTTGGTGGTGCACTACACTGTTAAGAGTCTCATCCGTCAGAACGTATTCGACGTGAGCACCAAAAGCCGAGGCCGTTATTATACATGCAAAAGAGATGCCGGCATCTTGACCACGTCCGATGTATTTTTTTTTTGCTCTTTTTGTTTTTGTTCATTTTTTCTCCCTTTCTTTCCCTTTTTTTTTTTTTTTGTTTTAATCGTCTTCCATATCTCGATCTTTCCATACGCGTTATATGAATTTAACCATCTAATGATTTTGTAATTTAGTCAAGTGGAAAGTATATGCTTGATATGTTCGATTGCATATGTATGGGAAGAAGAAATATTCATTACACATCTAGATGAAAATAATTATTACTTTCAATTTTATTCGTGTTAATAATTATATAAATTAATTTCATTAAATTAAATCGTTTTATTACGATTGATAAAATAAAAAAAAAAATATATGTCAATAATAATCGTTGTAATATTTCATCGAATGAAATATCCGCCCAACACTGATACGACATAATGGAAAAGCATTTTGTCTCGTGTAATTCGAGACGCTCGTGAATAACTTCGTTCCGCTTTTAATCCTGAATGATCGTACTAATAATTTCTCACTCCTTTCTCGTTATACACACACTACGTTGAAAGCACAACGAATTTCTAAATGTTTCTACATACTTATATATCTGCCCTTCTATCTATTGAATCGAAATTAATCAATCGATTTTTGAATTAAGTGGAAAAAAAGAACAAATATTTCAATGAATGTCTTCTTCCTTTATGCAAGAAAAAAATAGAAAGAGAAAGTTAAAGGATTTATCAGGATTGATCAAAGAGAGAGACGGAATCGTTCAATATTTTTTTTTCTTCCCTTCGTGTTCTTTTTCCATCTCCTATCTCTTTCCTTCTTTTTTTTTCTCTCTCTCTCTCTCTTTTTTTCGTAAGAGAAGACGTTCAATCACGAGAGAACGAACGTTCGTGGATGCAAACGAGGATTCGTTTTACTTACTTAGCCGTATCAACTCGCGATTCCTTTTTGCTAATGAAGGAATCGTCGGTTCGACTTTGTAATTAAACCCCGTCACGGGTACAACAACAAATACGAAGACAACGACGACGACGTCGACCATTTCAATGAAACTCTCGTTACAGATATACAGATTGTCCTCTTTCTCTCTCTCTTTCTCTCTTTCTCGTACCACCTACTCTTTTCTTTCATTCCTTCTTTTCCTTTATTTCTTTCTTTCTACAACCAAGTCACGTCAGGCATCGAGAAGATCGTGGCCCACGTCGCAGAAAGTAATTACAATAATGAATGTTTATTTTCGCAATCAGCTCAACCGCGGTAGGTAGAAACGTATACCATTCCGTAAGGTAAGCTTCTTTCAATCTTTCACAAACCCTGCGGCAAGGTGGTCCCACCACTTCTCTGTTTCTTATTTTGCCCGTAGGGGAATCGATGTGTGACTCCATTCCGATATAGTACTCTCGTTTGCTTTGTATTTCCTCACACTGTTTTTTTACTATCATTTCTTTCTTCTCTTATCTATCTTTTTTAATTTTCTTTTTCACAATTTGGACAAACTAATAAAACAACGAACTTCAACGTTAATCAGTTTGAACGTAAAATCAAAAGACAATTTAGTTATAAATTTGAAGTGAGATTTGTTATATAAAATTCAATTTACTTGACCAAAAAAAGAAAAATATAAACGATGGTTGATTAAAATGTAAAGATGTGAAAACGCATAAAACTTGTTCCCTTTGTTTCTATTTGTTTGTTATTTCTTTTTTTTTTTTTTTTTCTTAACGACGAGTCAGAAGATTTACGCGATTGTGCTTTAATTCAAAAGTTCATTTTCTTCTTTAGCGCACGTGTATATATGTAACTTCTACCGCTCATTTATCCTTGCAGATCGCCGACTTATGTAAATTTCTCGTAGCCGTTAATTGCTGCGAAACTTTCTTCTTTTTTGGGCTTCTTTTCGTCGAGGGGGCGAAAAGAAAAAAAAAAAGAAAAAAAAATACAGAACCGCTGGAGGCATGCGTACCGATACTTAAGTACTTAACTACCACATTGTAAAAAAAAAAAAAAAAGAAGAATCATGATTTCTAACAGCATCCTTGTTGTTGTTTTTTTTTCTTACAACATTTAAAATACTTTTGGGTTCTTGGGCTTTTAGATTTGGGTTTTGGGTTTGGATCAGACTTCCCCCTCTCCAAAAAAAAATATCATGTGTGCAGATCACACCTAAACTTATCAAGAGGAAGAAATTAAATTAAACGGCGAAAAAAAAAGGGAAGAAAAAAATCTAGCAAATGTATTCGAATCGACAGAGATAGAAAAGAAAAAGGGGTAGGAGTGTGTATTATGCGGCAAGTTCGAAGATCAATACCGGTTTTATCGTCGGCATCAGTGGCGGCAGCCACGTGTGCATCGGGCGAGCATCCATTACGCGCTAGTACGGCACACGGGTTTTGCGTGTTCTCTCTCTCTCTTACTCAAAAGAGAGAGAGAGAGAGAGAGAGAAAGATCTCTTTTCACTCTCTTTTTCTTCTCGTTCACGGTATGCAATTGTATCGATAAAACAAAAGCCGGCCTATCGGCGGAACGTACCGTACCATTAATGGGTAACTCGTTTCCTCCACCCACCATCGGGTTTCCTTCGCTTCTGTTATGCGATAATCCTTAGAGGCGGCTGCTGCTACTACTACCACCACCAAGACTGCATCCCCTTTTCTTATCCATTAGCGTGAGACAGAGAGAGAGAGAGAGTAAACTAAGAAATTGTAACCACCTTGGTGTGGGCAATCAACGGTAGAGATGTGTACAGGTAAAGGAAAAGGCAGTGCAAATGAAAAGAAGAACAAAAATTAAAAGATAGAAAGAGAGAGAGAGAGAGAGAGAGAGTGGAAAGAAAAAAAAGGGAATGGAGAGAATAAGAGGCACGTAATACCGGTGTAAGTTAAGTTAAAAGGAAGAAAATTTATGCTAAGATGAGACAAAAGCCCTTTGTTCGAAAAACGAGGAGAGAGGAGTAGGAGTTTGTTTTATGCTACGACGATGATAAGCCTAAGTTAAACTCTCTCTCTCTCTCTTTCTAACACTCTCGTTAGTTTGTGTCTCGTCAATGATCGTTGCTTTTTAAATACCTGGGTGCGTGCCACTCGTCGTCGATGACAACGAGAAAACGTATAGAAAATTTGTAAACAATACATTCTGATCTAAGAAGTTTCTTTTACGGTATACCTATAAATTTATTTTTTCTTTTATCTACGCCCACATTTGGAAAGTAGCTTTAATGTTAACAGTGAAGAAAGAAAAAATATTATTCGTTATTTATTTCTTTTTTTCTTTCGAACAACGATGATACTTTTTTATTCCCTCTCTTTCATTCTTTTCGATTAAAGATAAAAAGAAGAGTGAGTAGAGAAGATATCGGTGGCACGCACAGCTCGTTTCGTATCGGTTCGTCGATACCAAAGAGGAGTAAGTAGCATCGTTTCTGCGAAAGACCGAGAGACGGTAGTAGTAGCAGGTCGGGTAGTAAATGTCAAAATGCCCACGAGCAGCAGCAGCAGCAGCAGCAGCAGCTACAGCAGCAACAGCAACAGCTTGCCAGGACGAGGTTTGGTGCCTGTATATGTCGCTGCGAGCTCCATTAGGCGAGAGTATGCGAAGAAAGAGAGAGAAAGAGTGAGATAGGAATGAGAAAAGAGTGGGGGTGAAAAAGCTAAAGGATGAGGAGGGGCGCTGCTACCAGTAGTGCACCTCTGCACTATTGCAATATGCATTCGAACCAGTTGCACCGGGATGGCGAGGTCGGGGTGAACGCCCAACGCCTTTAAAAGAGAGCACACCGATGCGATCCGATGCGATCCGATGCGATGCGATGCGATGCGATGCCATGCGATGTGCTATGCCTCGCCCTTTTCTTTAACATATTCTCTTTCCCTTTTTTTTCTTTACAGCTTAAGGGTGCATTTTCAACGAGGCAATGGGAAGCAAATTCTTATAGTTAAAAGAAAATGACACCTTTTCAATATTACCGTTGAATTCCTACTCGTAACTCATTTCAATTTGAACGTATCATAATTTTGTTTTCTTTTGAATGTTTTTCATTTGATTAACCGATTAACAATGGGCCCTCGTTAATTTAACGACACGCAACCAAAGGCGTTTTCTTCTAGATTACTTTAACTATAGATAAGTACAAATCCAGTTAGAGGTCTTTCTTTTTCTTTTCTTTTTTTTTTCTTTTTTGGTTTAAAATCGAAGCAGTAAGTATTATCGAGACTAGCCTATGATAGATACAGTCGTTGGCTGGGTAACGAAGCGTAGATATTTAAATCAAGTAACAAGCTATTAAATCAGTAGATCGTTATAAAGAAAATCTGGAGCGAAAAGAATAATAGTTCGTAGCAGACATCCGTAAGTATGGGTGTAGTACCTCGTTACCGTATCGTCGAGAACTCGATAAAAACATGTTTCGTGATAAGGTTACGAGTATACGTTTGATCGGTAATATGACGGCAATTGTTAATTAAACAAGGCAGGTTTTATCGGTTATTTCTTAGACATCGATTGATGACGACGACTTTAATAATGCGATTTTTCATTTAAATTTCTAAATAGAATTTAAGTAAGAAAATTAAAAAAAAAATACAAAATGAATAATAATAATCATAATAATAATAAGATAAGACAAGCAAGCTCTTTCGAATCGGCAGAAGCGAAAAGCCAAAGTCGAGTCTCGAGCTATTTTCTTAAACACGTCTTAAATTCCAGCTAATAATTGAGCAGCTGAACGTCTGGGCGGAGATACCGGAATTATGCAAATCGCGTCAGATCGGGATCGCGTCCTGAGGGTACGACGCGTCCAAGGAAAGAGGGAGGCGGGGATGATGTTCGCTGAGGAAGAAGATCTACGGCAGGAGGAAGAAGAAGAAGAAGAAGAGTAGCGGCAGCAGTAAAAGAACATGAACAAGAGGAACAAGAACAAGAAGAAGAAAGAACATGAAGATGAAGATGAAGAAGATGAAGATGAAGATGAAGATGACGATGAAAACGAAGAAGAAGAAGAAGAAGAAGCAGAAGATGATGATGATGATGACGAAGACGAAGAAGCAACATCAGAAGCATCCAAAAGAAGAAGCTAAAAGTGCAGAAAGAGAAAGATAAAGATAGAATAGTGAAGAAGGAGAAGAAGAAGAAGAAGAGGGTAAAGTCTCTCGCCCCATTGTGATTGCCATAGCCAAAGGCCAGAATGTGTTTCCTTCAGTGGTGTGCGCATCGTCGACGTCTCATGCCGAGCCGCGAGCAAAAGCCGAACGACTCCCTCTCTCTCTCTCTCTCTTTCTCATCCTACCGTTTCGTCCCTCGTTCCAGCAACGAAGCAACAGGTTGCACAACCTTTTCCACCTGCCCCTCTTGTTTACCGGCCGCCATACACGTATACCAACACGGGTCGTCCTCTTTCTTAGCTTGGTGTCGAGGATCAGACGAAAAGAGGGACTTGCATGCTACGCACGCACACACACACACACACACTTATTTACACATTTACTTAAATGTATTATATATATGTATCAACGAACTAGTTCGGAGTAGGACGTTGTACGTACGTACGAAAAATCTTACTCGCCAAAAAAAATAAAAAATAAGAATATTATATCCGTGAGAAGTTGGTGAATAGCAACATACACACACACAGTACACTTTGATTTATCACTCCTGTTCACGTTCGATCGTCGAAAGAATTATGAATCTCTTGCTACCACGTTTACGGAACGATTTGAATGGTTGAAAAGAGAAAGATATAAAATAAAAAAGTCTATATTCTTCGAGTTCGTTCATATTCCCATTGGTACGAAAAGAAACTTTCGCACGGATAAAACTAACGCGTGTTAAGGTTGGAATACATTTATTCTATAGAAAACGAGGGGTGAGGGATGGGGGAGAGATGGGACGCATTTTAGCGATCTTTGAAAAGAAAAGAACTTACAATCGGTGGTGGTGGTGGTGATGGTGGACGCAAGAAAACGCTTTAATGTGGACGCGGTTACGAACGTTCCAGACGAGCGGAGATGATTTTTGCGACGTCGTCGAACCGCAACGAAGAACGTCGCTAAGATGACGGAAGTTTCGTATACGTGCCATACAAGGGAAAACGAAATGAAAAAGGTAAAGTAAGAAGAAGAAGAAAAAGAAGAAGAAGAAGAAATGAAAAAATAACAACGAGGACAAGTTTCAATAAAAAAGATAACTATGGTTGAAAGAAGAGGCGCGAAAATGTCGTTCACCGAGATAATCTCGTTCGAATTTCCGATTCGTATGCGAAGCATCAGGAGCAATGACTTTGCATTCTTCTTTTTCTTTTACTACCCCATTTCTTTCTCTTTCTCTCTTTCTCACTATAGTACGTATAACTATATATATACGATAAAAGAAATTGAATAAATTTATTTTACAGAATCATAAAGATTATTTATCATTTGAAACGAATAGAAAAAAAAATATTAATAAAAATTTAATAACGTAAATTGAATTATTTGTCATAAATACAAAAAACTTAAGTATATACTCTTTCGTCGTTAAAAAAATTTCCAAAAAGAAAATTCTATAAATGAAATTAATTTCCAATATACCTTTTCTACCAGCCCACTCTCCTATTCGTATCACGAAACGAGATCAATATTTTTTTCGAATTATCTTAAAAAGGACACACCATCGATATCAACATTTCCAAGAATGGTAAAAGTATATCCTCAAGATCGAGCAAAAGAAGCTATAAGAAGAGATCTCAACGCAGGCAGGCAGGCAGGCAGGCACAGGCATCGGTTGTTTTATGAAGGCGTGGCCGTGTGCCCGTATCCAAGATGGAATCTTTCTAGGACGAGGTAAAGAAGTAGGAGAAGAAATTCTTCTCTGTAAATTGGAACGATTCGCTTCCATAGAAGTGGGTGGGTCCAATAAGCTTCGGGATCTAAACGTTATATTATTCGTAACGTTTGCATCCGTTGTGCATATCATTGAAACACAACGCAACTAAATTAGAAAAGGAAAAAAAACATTACAAAAAAACAATCAAGAAATACCTTTACTCTTTCTCTCTTTCACACACATTCACACTTACTCAATTGTTCTATCTTTGTCTTTCTAATACACGTGATATCGGACCCATGTGGCATACGGTGCAGGGGTCAGAGATAAAAGACCCAGATAAGGATATACCTTGGACGCGCAGGTGAACCGAGTAGAGTAAAGCCAAGTCGATAACCGTTGCTCGTGTTATCTTATCTAACTCGCACGTTCTCCTCTAACGAAGGTTCGATAGCAAGTTCGTAACGACAACCGTTGAATGAGATCACGTTAACTCTAAGTTTCGAATTAACCGCAATTATTCGTCGTTTCCTTCCTCAAACTCTTTCCTTGTTTTTCCTGCGCCCCCATACTCGAAAAAAAAAACTTCTTCCTTCTCTTTCCTATGACTATTTCATCGCTATTTGTCTAACGTTTTAAACTAGTATGATAATTGTTTTTAGTCCGAAGGCTAATGCAAATAAATTTATCTATTCTTTTTTTCTTTTTTTTCGTTTCGTTTTTTAGTTTCACTCTATCAATCAGTTTTCGTTTTTCCAAAACGGAAGTTTGTACGAGTAAATATACGAGTTTTACAAAGAAAGCGATTATCTGATAAGAATGAACGTTTGAATCGTTCGTTGCTATGAGACGTACGATTAAATGTCAATATTTCTTTTTTTTTTTTCTTACTTCGCGAAGATAACAAAAAGAGGGAACGGCTTAAATAAGCGAATCCTATTTTTTGAACTCGTTTAAAATCACGATTTTTTTTTAGTTACGTATGATTTTGATCGATTTGCTTAGAATTGCAATATTACCTACTTTATTCAACAAAAAATAGACAAAAATATTGATTATATGTAGAGAAATGAGATCACACATACGAATTGTTTTTATATAATTGATTTACACTTTATTCTACTTCTTAACCATTTACTTGAATATTATTAAGTGATAAAAAATTGTAAAACGATCATAGACAGTAGGATTTCCTAGTACGAGTCGTAGTCGTCCTCGTTGCGGTCGAATGATTACACGGTAAAGTTTATCGTAATAAAAAGCTACGGAAGAGAGAGAGAGAGAGAGAGAGAGAGAGAGAGAGAGAGAGAGAAGACGTAGTACAAAGTTGATAATGATAGACTACGTTAGATATTATTCGCTAGTAGATACATACGTTTTCTAAGTATTTACAACTGATATATTTTCTATTAAGTCTTAACGTTGAGACCATTATAAATAATGATAAATATATCGATAAATATCATAACTATGCTAAAAATAAAATCGACTAATGATGATACACGAAACTCTGATCTTTGATAAATTCCAAAATAAAAATCCTTATCTTTCAAATGACATCAATTTTTTTGTTTTCAAATAGAATTTGGAACAATATTATAATTTTATTTTTGTTCATTTATTTTAAACTACAAATAATATAATAATATATTTCTTTATGTATCCATACTAGCATCAGATTGAAACTAGAATTAAATTAAATTAATAAAACCTGCAATAATATTTGTTTATAAACTTTTGAAAATTGTCTGAAACGTTTTGCGAAATTGTTTTGCATGTACATTCACAAGAATGCATTAAATATGCATCTGACCATCATCCGAAACAAAAATATTCACGGTTAATCATTCATTTGGAAATCGGAGTTAAAGTAATCAAATTTTTTCCTACAAGACTATTAGTGATATCAACGCAGGTTTTGTGTTAGTGAAGCAGAACAATATTTCAGACGTTTGTTGCTGATTCGTAAAAAAAAATACGCGAAAAGTAAATTTCAAAAATTTATAAGTAAGATACATCATGTCAAAAAAACTTTCTTATAAGAATGTACGCGAACTTACAGCTACATATTCACTTCGTGTTCCGCTATCGGTAGCCTGTACTTCCGCTCGTTATCGTTACCTCTATCTGTGTATAACCTTACGGCACATAAATAAATTATATAAAAATATGTATAAACATACGTACACATTTACTTGACAATTGAAAAAAAGAAATATTGTTATTTCGGAATTTGTTAAGCTTTAATACGTCATTATATTTTAATTATCTTTTTTTTCTATTAGATTAAAGTATTTGATATTCACATATTCATATTATGTACTTTACAATTCTAAACAACAAATATAATCATAGTTAAATTGAAATTTTTTAAGTTATAAACTTCATTATTATTATTATCTTATTATATACTTTTTTACATTACATTATGGCATATATTTATACATTACAGTTTATATTATTTACATTTACATTACATATTACAATTCAGTGATAACTAAACTAGATAATACACGTGCACATATTTGACTATTCCAAATAATAAAAATGATTTACATTTGTCATAGTTAACACGACAATTTGTTAAATTGTAAATGTAATCATTATCATATTATCGACTTTTATACTAGGTAATAGTAAAAGATTAAATATACACACATCCTGTACAAGGCTAGATAAGAAAATTTCTATTATCCAAAAAGACTTTCTCGATCCTACCGATTCAAAGATAAAGAGCATAATGTTCACTACGACGACAAACGACTATACAACGACAAGAAACGAAGGGGAAGGAAACAGATCGTTTTTTCTCGTTCGACAAAAAACACCGATTACGTCTCGAGAAAGTGCAATGTTCCATGAGAATTTCCATCCAACGGTTAGAACTCGGCACGAACCGTTCGAAGGTCCAACAAAGTAATGCACTTCTACTTTTATACTTTAAAGTAACTATTTTACCTTTCACGTTTATTGTTGCTAGATAGAAAAAAAGAAACCTTTCTTGATTTTTCACGATACCGATACCGATCAATTTTCGCAACTATTAAAAGATAATCTATACCAGGTATTGATCTTTATGATTGCAATTCTTCTCGGTACTCAAAGTGATGCATCATACGATGAATAAACAATATAACAAAAGAACGAATGAATGAATGAATGAAAGAATGAATGAAAGGAACGGGAAAGAAAGGGTAAGGAAAAAAAAGTTCTCACTCACCTAATCGATCCGGTTGCCTCCCACGTCGGCACGTCTTCAAAGAATCCCACTGACAATGAGTTGTCCAATTCAACACATTGTTTCCTTCTTCAACATAAACACTCGGATTTGGTGTTGATGTTTACAACGACGGACACGATGATCAACGAGAGTATTACTATATATACTAACACGATCCACGGTGGTCCACGTGATCCGATGGTAGGCACGCGGTGGTGACACGAAAGGGGATGATTGGAAGCACGTGACGCAACTAATAGTATGAGCGAAAGAGAGAAAGAAATAGAAAGGGAATAAAATGGAAGTAAAAAAAAAAAAAAGAAAGTAAAAGTTTATTAGAGGAAAACAAAAATAAATAATATTCTATCGATCTAAATTGATAATTATAATGACTTCGGGGACAACGATTGTCACGATCGCACGCGCGAAATCATACTGATCGTAGATTTGACTTGGCTTACGCGAGTCCACCGCAAAATGCGCTTTTCAAAGGTGCGCGGATAAGAAGGCGGCTCGCGGCCTCCTAGACGAGAAAGACAACGTATGAGGGAAAAGAGAAAGACAGAAAGAACGAAAGATATAGTACGAAAGAGTGAGTGAGAGAGGTAAGAGGAGCGCGTGGCACGCGACGTGGGTCATACGTCTCCACCCCTCGTCGGCACCTTCACCTTTTTACCACACGCGCGCCACCTATCGTCGCGGTAAATAAAAGCGTCGGTTGGTAGGCCAATAACAGCAGTAGCTCGCGTTTTCGAAAAATAATAATAAAAATAATGTACAACTGGCCAAAGAAGATTCGGCATATGTCAGCCGATACCAGTTCATGCATCCTAACTTTTCTATCTTTTATTTTATTTCTTTTTTTATTTGGTTTGGTTTGTGTGCTTTGTTTTATTTCTTTTTTTTTTTTTACTTGCTTCGACTATATATATATGTTATATTAGTCGTAACACGTACCCAAAGCACCACGACGACGACGAACGCGTCCGTACGGCAATAGCGACGCGCCGCGAATACTTGCGACGACGTCTGGCACTGCGAGACCTACTCTCCCGACGATGACGTCGACGTGGTCTCCTCCTTTCGAAACGCACGCCACCTTCAGCACCCCCGCGAACAGATACTACTACTACTACTACTACTACTAACACTTAACTTTTCAAATTCCCCGCCACCGCGAAACTACTTTTCATTCTTTTTAATATTTTCCAATCCACAAGTCTTTGAAAATTTATTTACATTTTATTTTTAACGCTAACCCTGACCACAGCTTTGAATATTTATAGATTTTGATTTTTTCTTTTTTTCATTTAAAATCAATTCTGACGCAACCCCTTAAAAAGAGACTAACATTCGAAAGGGTTGTTATCCTATCGTTTCACGCATCGTCAAACTTCTTTCACAATATTTTCTCATACGCTCGGTCAAGTTTCTCTTGAATACTTTGTTTCTTTTTTTAAATAACTAACTAACACGTAAAATAAATAAGAAATAGAAAAAAAAAGTGGTATTATAAATGTTCATCCTTCTAATTGTAAGAATCGTTGTAAGTATAATCGTTAGTTTAAATGTGTACACACATTGACGTTACTTTTACTCTCGGCTTTCACACTCTCGGTGCATGTTGTTATCGTTTGAAATTCGATAGTCCGCGTATATTTCCTCGGGTATCGTGAATGCGATACCCGGGTAGGCGGATGTATTAACGAGTCGTCGAGTAACGACACGAGACACGCACGCTTGTACTAAGTAAACACGAACGACCAACATTTATCGACACTCCCGATTTAAACCAAACGATCCCGCGATCCATTTCCCATTCACTTCGACTGATATTCTCGCACGTTAAATTGCTTGAAAACAAAAAATGAATCTTTCCAAACCGCGATTAGAAAGATTAAACGATTCAAAGTTAGCGTTTATTTAACTAAACACAACACTATCAAAACTTTCGATAATCGAAAGTGTATATCCTATCCAATCGATTACATTTATTTACCGACCAATAATAATCATATCTTTTAATACATATTATACTTAATTTTATTATTAATTATTACAATAAATGCATTAATAGAAAAGTCAATAGAGAATCGATTTGTCGTCGATCTAAGTACCCAAAGAGAAAAAAAAAGAGAGAAGGAGAGAGAGAGAGAGAAAGGTAAACGTAAAAGAAAGAGAAAGGAACAAATTTGGTGAAACTATTCGCAGGATAGATAGATAAATCAAGGAACGTCCGAGATCGGATATCGCATCGCGTGAGCGTGCGCGCGCGAGTGCTCAACTCGCGTCTAAATTACCCGCCGTTAGCCGAGATCTGAATTACCGGTTAACACCGATTGTCGTGTCAGGAACGCGGTGTATGTTGAATAAAAACGGTTCGTGCCGGGTGTATCGCGGTAGTTAGGCATACCGACGCACGAGCCGGACACATTGGTGGTGGTGGTGGTCGGATCGATCTGACTTAACTTGTTAGTGGTAGTGGCATAACTATGGGCAGCCATGCGGAATCTTACAGAGAGAAACGACTTCCGAGGTTTCGCGCATTTCTCAAATTCGATCTCGTTGCCGATAGATCGCTGTAAGCTGTAACCATTCGTAAAACTTAATACTTGAAAGAATAGTAACTCTTATAGAAACGTTCTATCCATTTAAATTCTAATATATCTTCAAATAGTCGTATACCTACTATTAACGAGTTCAGGTAAAATCGTATTCTCAGAAGCAACATACGTTGCAGTTCATTAATCGGAAATTGTTAATCTCGTTAACGTTTCTTTTCTTTCTCTTTTTCATTTATTTTTAACTTCGAAGGACTTTATATGAATGTAGTAGGCAGGTACAACTGCTAAGTATGTAACGTTGACTTTAATCGCTCATCTGACTGTACGATTTGTTAAATGTCAGCTCGTTCATGCTCGAAGATAACGATTTGACGAGTTCGAACTTTGTGACAAGTCTGATGGAGAAATCAACGAATTGTATTAATGACTGAGATTTGATTATTCGATTTTTTAAAAAGAATGATGAAAAGATTTAATCAATTTTACGTTAGATCAGAGTCCATTTTCGAGTCTTATCTTTAATAAAGTCACCTTCTTCTATACTTGTTCTTTTTCATCTTCATCATCTTCTTCTTCTTCTTCTTCTTCTTCTTCATCTTCTTCTTTTTCTTCTTCCTGTTCAAGATACGAAAGTAAAGTCGTTACTTTTTTGATTTACAAGAGGATATATAACGGAAGAGAGTAAAGAGAGCTTTTAATGTTCAATTCTTTTTACGCGTTCGTCGTTTTTATATTCCGTAACCGATCGTCGTAAAAGCACGTATGATAATACGATGTAATTTATGATACGTCGTCGCCCGAGCATTGACCAGTACCATACGAGCTACGTTAACGGCTTTATTATTTAGCATTTTCAAGCAACGAATGAACGAACTCGTAAAGATCGCAACGAAAAGAACATAGAGAAAGAAATCGGTATAATCTTTTCATTTTCATCGGTATACACTATCAAGATGAGTTTAATTATAAGAACATAATATAAAAATTAATTCGTGAAAATTCATTCGTGAAATGTTAATTATCATTGTGGTTTACGTCTAAATCAATAATTAATTTCTATACTGCTCCATCTTCGATCACAATTAACCATCATCCATCACGTAGGAGCATGATCGTTTTGCATATGTATAATTAACATACGATCATCCATCATCGGTTCTTCGTTGTCGATAAAAGCAGACGCGATATACAACTTACGTACGTACCTATTTCTGTTCGATCAACTCTGTTCGGCTAATTGTAAATTCAATGAAGAGATTAGATACACTCGATAAGTTTTAGACGGTCGTCATGGAATTTTAAATATTACCACTTCATATCTATCTATATATATATATATATATATATATATATATCATATATGTAAATTTAGTATAGATTTCTTCTTAGCACGGTTGTCTTCTTAATGATAAAAAGGGCAGAGTTCTTTTAAACTCGTAAATAGAAAGGACAGATCCACGTGACTTAATAAACCTTTAAAGGTTACGAGTGGAATTTTATCCAATAAAAATATTGTCTTAATATTATTCAAAAATACATTTTTGTCAGATTATCGATACTGACAAAATTATCATCAAATTCATCAGTTTTCTCTTTTCTCTTCTTATATCAAGAAAGTTCTTACATTCGTATATCTATAAAGACTTTCAAATACTCCACTTTAGATTTCCACCTCGAATATATGCACATGTATTTATAGTTATAGTGTATACGAAAAACGTGGCGTAAGAGGCCGATAATAAAATCGTAAAAGTGTCTTTAAGATCGAAAGAAAAGAAAATGGACCGAGATGCTGTTCGTACGATTCAAAAAGCCCGCGCGCGCGTTATTCAAATATCAGGTTTGCACGCTAATGGTGCAGCGGCAGCTTTTACGCGATCGAATCGTTAAAGCGTCTACCTTTTCATTTCTTTTCTTTTATTCTCCACCTCCTCCTCCTTCTCCTCTTCTTCTTGAGTTTCTCGTTCAAATATATACGCGCGACCTCGGCCGCTCCAATTCGCCGTTAATTGGGCGACATTTTCGCCTTGCGCACCATTTTTACGCTCCTGGCCTATCTCAACGAGCCTATATCCAAAGGTAGCCGGATATAAATTACGGCGATTACCGTGCAGCTCGGCTTGGCTGCGGTTGGTATCCTTCTACCAAGCTGGCAACTCGATTCGGTTCTCTCGCTAATTATCAACTCTGCGTAAATTTCCATCCTCTTTTTTTTTTTTTTACACAAGCTCTTCGAACGGATGCCGCCGATAGAGAAATAAATGTGCCTGCGTTATGCGAAACAGACGACGTTAATATCACGAATATATGCGTTAGTTATTTACTTCTTCTACCAATATCATCAGTGTGTCTTAACTCGATCAAAAGAAATCATCGGTTTGAGAAAAATTCAGCAAAACTGGTGCTTAGAAAATATTTTTATCCTATTTCACGATCATATACATTTGTATGCAGGAAGAAGAAAAGTATTTCTCTTTTTACTCCCTTCTCCCTACCTCTCTGTTTTTCTTTTCCAACGGTAGCTGAAACATAAAAATTTTTAATACGCGAACCACCTGACGGTCGCTTTTAAAGTCCGCTGAACCGTAAGCGTAAGAAGTTTATGTTCTGAGATGCCTCGCGTAACGCTACCTAGAAGATTTACGAGCTTTTATCGAAAAGGGAACCAACGTACCAATAGCTGAGCCGTTTTATTTATCGCTTTCGAACGAAACTTTCCGGTGTTTTTTACTTTTTTTTTTTTTTCCCCTCGTAAGATGTTACTCGTCGCGAACGTTAATAGCAGTTACCAACCAAGGGATGTGGGATTTTTAAAACGAGTTCGTGCATTTTATCCCCAATTCAAAAATTCGGACATTTCCAATGCTGTTTTTGTCGATGGCAAAACGTGTCCAGTGTTAATTTCATTTCGTTTCGTGAGTATTCGTGAGTTGAACATAGTATTACGATTTAAAGTGTCTCGAACGTTTCGAATCGAAAGTAACGAACGTTGAATAAAAAATTCTCTCAACTTGTCCTTGTCTTTGCTTTTCTTACATTTTATCTTTCTCTTTCTCTTCTTCTCTTACTTAAAGGAACTCTCTTAGGGTTAGCAATGAATAAGAAAAAAAAAAAAAAAAAAGAGTATTCGAAACTGTTGGTACTTAGGGAGACAACGTTTTCACGATTCGCATCGTCGACGTGTACGAACCCATTGGAAATTCCTCTAGTAACGTCGATACGACCTAATGGATTTTCTGTCGGCTACCATTAGCGATACTGTCCTGCGACTATCCAATAAGGAGCAAAAACGTTCCTGACACTGTATGCCCAAGCTAAGGAATCGAACCAGACCTCTAAAGATCTTGGCACAACAACGCGCTTTTTATCCGATTATTTGCAATGCAACCAAACCTATTTAAACTCGTGCATACATTGTGCACACATTTTTTACATACATGCATGCGCAGGTATTATAAATAAAAATGTATTATTAAGTTAAATATTAAATGACTATTTTTTTCGATATAAATCAAGATATTTTTGTTGTTACTTTTATGTAATTAATCTTTTCGCAAATATTTCAATGATATTCTTTCGTCTTGAAGATGGTTAATTTTTTGAAACTCTTTTTCTTTTTTTTTTTGGTTTTGTATTTTTTCAAGGCAAAGGTACATGATAGATGCGAGACTGCACATGGATTCTTCATCTTCGATGCACTTCCGAGGAGGGTAAAAGCCCGGAGGTGGCGAGAACAGGGCAGCAATTTGCGTAATTGCGATACCTCGCGAATTCTACCTCGGGCACGGCTCTCCTCTCCTCTCTTGCGACGACTCTTTTCATTTCTTCGTGTTGCGCATTCAAAAAACTATACGCGTGAAAATATCGTCTTTGATCGATGGAGCTAAACGATCACTGCATTCTTCGTGTTCTACGATCCTTCTAACTTTTTCATAAGTGTAATCTTAAAGGTAGTAGTAGTAGTAGTAGTAGTAGTAGTAATAATAGTAGTAGCAGAAGACAGGTAATATAAAAAATAATGTTTTTGTGATAGTAATGTTATAATACTAATAATAGTAGTAACAGTAATAAACCATAACATGTTCGTACTTTACCAAATGCTTTCCGAGTACAAACTTTAGTTCGATTCTTTGCTACTAGCATTTTATCTTTGGTATGCAAGTATTTACAAAGTTAAATAATAAACTTTACCCTTAAATAAATAGTCATTACTCTTTCTCTCTCGGTAAAGCAAGTACATTGAATAAGGGGGCCCATTTATATGCATAAACTTGTTTCTTCATACATTTAAATACGATCCACCGTGAATAGATATATTTGCAACATTTGATTTCCTTTGAAAATATTTAAATCCTTAATATCTGTTATCACTTCATGCACGACTAATTGTAAAATCTAAAGAAACTTTTGCAAAACATCTCCAACTAGTTATGGACATTATCGATCTCCTCTCTCACATGAGAATAAATTACTCACCTGGTAGGTACGATTGATTATTAAATTTATTCGACTTGTGATCATTCATCGATCAAGTAGGAAGAGATGTGTGTTGTTCAAAAAAAAAAAAAAAAAAATATAAGATTACGAGGTATTCAAAATAATCGCGTTAGTGGGATTCTTCGGAAAGGAAGAAGAATCGAAGAATGATAGAAAATCCAAGTACACGCGCCGGTTACTTATACACGCATGTGCGTATAAACGAAAAAGAGACAAAAAAAAAGGGTGATTGAGATGAAGAAGAGAAGATGAAGAAAAAGAAGTAGAAGTTAAAGAAGAAGAAGAAAAAGAAGATGCGTCGCGGGTGCGGTTCTTCGCGTGGCGCGTCCTTCTCGTCGTTATATGCACACGTGTGTATGAGTTAGTTCAAGATACGTTTATGTATGTGTGTATACGTAGGTGAACTCGAGATATGCGAGATCAGCAAATCTAAGATCGTGCAACTGGTGTCCAGTGGCGTGTCCAAGGCATACGTTGGCCAACGTTCACCACCGAGAGAAAGAGAGAGAAAGAGAGAGAGACACTTATGTGGATGGGAACGAAGAGTGAAGGATGAAGGGGGCCGAAGAAGAAGAAGAAGAAGAAGAAGCAGAAGAAGAAGAAGAAGAGGAAGAAAAAGAAGAATAAGAAGAAGCTGAGCCAGAGGCTAAGGAGAAGGGAGGTGGAATGCGCGGGTTCTCGAAGGAGGAGCTGTCGGCGGTGAAAAATCACGCACCCCGCTACCACTGCCATGGCCACAGCATCTGCTCTACATACCCTGGCTCTCAACCTTCCTCTTAACTTCTCCTTTTCCTTTTCCTTTTCCTTTACCTTCTTCTTCTTCTTCTTCTTCTTCTTGAAGATCTACTTGAAACATACCGTGAGAAGAGGACACGACGTCGTCAGTGGTACCCGCATCTCAACGATAACTCTCTTCCTTCCTCAAAGTATTACCGATATTACCTATCCCAACTACAGGAAGGGAAAGAAGAGACCCGACCGAAGAAAAAGAAGAAGAAAGAAAGAAAAAAACCTCTCAGTACTTCAGATAATTCTCAACACGATCCTTCGGCAGTCTCCCCCCCTACTAAAACCCCCCTCTCGTAAGCCCGTTAATGGAGCTGAGCATGATAAAAATGCGATATTGCCTACAGGTTACTCTAATTGGACGTTATCGTCTTATCTTTTATCCCCTTTACCCAAGTCCACTCACTTCTCTACGATACCAGATATATATAATGTACTTGCGAATAGGTAGAAAAAGATTTTTCCGTTAGGGTTACGATAACAATAAGGTAAAACCCATCAATGAGAACCTCGAAGAATCAGAGTGCAGTGTAACAGAGCAAGATATACGTGTGCTGGCTGAGCTACCGGTCGGTCGGGTCGGGTCGCTGTTCTCCTGTGTTTCATCTCTCCCTTTTGCTCTCTTTTCCTGTCCCTTGCCTTCCCCTCGTCTTCTTCTTCTTCTTCTTCTTCTTCTTCTTCTCTCTCTCACCCCTTCTCACTGTGTGCCTCTTCTCTCTTTCGACAGCCGCTGCTACTCCCAAGAGTCCGTCGTTGGACTGTTTTATTACTTTTATAAATGCCGCCGAGGCGTACCGCTGCCACCACCATAGCGGGCGTGTTTCCTTTGTTGCTGTATTACGGTCCATTGTTGTTGTTGGTTGACCGGCAAAAAAAGATGCTCGAACTTTCATTTTTGATATTGTCTAATATTATTTATATATGCACAAACTACACGGGAGACCATTTGAAACGTTCCATTTTCTTACTGTACGTCTGAATAAGAATTGTAATGATAAGAAAACCCAACGACTTAACGTAGAGTCTTCCCATTTGTGATACTCTTTTGATCTTTACTTATCTATATTGTATCTTTGACTTAAATCAAAACCAATCATAAGTTTAAGAGGAGTATCTCTGTCATTGTCTATCAAAAATGATCATTGAAATACGATCTAGTTTTTCTAAGTCCTTGAACGTGTTCATTGCACCGAATAAATGCAACCTTTTTTCGTATTATGCATAAACGTAAGATTATTACACGAGTTGCGTACATACAAACGTCCCTCTTCGGCCCCCCGTCCTCCTTCGTAGCTTTTACCCGTCCGATACCGAGGACTTGCGCTCTAGTAGCTCAGCCTACCTGGAAATCAATATCAGCCGACATCCCCAGGTCCGCTTCTAACTCGAGCGACAACATAATGCGCAACAGTTGCGTCTCAATAAGGAAAGAAAGTAGAGATGCTTGAAGTAGAAATCCATTGAGCCGTCGTCGTACATATTTGACCGATAACAAACCAAATGGTATCTTCACGGTGTTTAGTTTCTTTCTCGTGTGTACTACTTTAAGAAAGATCTAACGCAATGTGAACGAAAAAAAGAAAAAAAAACAAATAAAGGAATTTTAAATAAACTTTAATTTAAAAAACTTGTTCGCATCGAAGTGATCAAATGAAATTAAAACGAAGATGCAACGATGAACGTGTGCAACAAAATATCGATTTCTCTTATTGAATATCGTAAAATGAAATTGTTGATTAAGGAAAAAACGATAAGAATAAAATTACATTTTTAAGGTATTTTTAATCAGGATGACGGAAAAACGTCTATCGTTGGGTATCAACGTTAGTATTCTACTGATTCTCACGATATTTGGTATTTTATTGTCTTTACCATTGAAATTACTTTTGAATACGAATTACGATGTTCAAAGTCATGAAAATCAAAGTGAAAACGATACCGGTACATTGTCAAACGTTAATAAGAACAAAGAGATATTAGAATTGTTAATCGATTATCGTAAATTGAAATTATGCAGAAGACATGGTTACAAAGATCGGATAAGATCGATCTTTTACAGCGATTACGATGAGAATTGCACGTACATGAAAGTTCTTACGAAAAAGAAGGAAGAAATTAATCTCGATTCGTTCGAGCAAGTCAACAACAACAACAACAACAACAACAACAACGAGTTGGTGCTAAAGGTGGATAAGAAAATAGAAAAGGAAGTGAAAAAGGTTGAAGAGAAGAAGGTGAAAGTGGAGAAAAACGAAGAAGAGGAGTCTCAAGAATCGAAGGAAATCGTTGGTAAGAAAATAAAAAATAAAAACTCGAAACACACACACGCACAATACTGTTGAACTTAAATATAAATCGAATGAATTTTAGTTGCAGGACACATCCTCGTGACGATGCTTCTCGTTTCAGCAATTGCAGCTTTGGTCGAAGTATTACGAATTAGATTTTCCACAGACAAGGTATCGCTTTTCTCTTGATCACATCTCATCTTCCTTTTTTTGTCTCTATTCTATAACTTTTAATCATAACATATATATGTACATATATCTATTTACTAATCATTCAAACTCTATAGCTCGTCTCAATGTTGAAAAAATACTTTATCTTCTTTCTTCCTCGATGTTAAAATCAGAGTAAACGTCTAAAAGGTCGCATATCTTTAACAAAAGAATAAGGATACTTCTTCGTCGAGAGGTAACATCCCTTCAAGAAAAAGCTCAACCGTTGATCTACCGATTCAAAGGCGCTTCTTACCAAGAGAACCAATGAAGAGTCAAAAATCCTTCGAATTGTTAGGAATGCATAAATCTTCTTTGCGTCTCTTGGGTACGATTACTTAAATGAATTATACATAATAATAGTAAATAATATGATGATGACGATGATCATTTCAAATAAAATATGATTTATTATTATTATTATTATTATTATTCGTTTTCTAGGTGAGCGACCAGCCCCGCTTATTCGACGTTCTTCCTTCCCAACTCAACAGGCTAACAATAAACGATCAGGTCCATCGGCCACTGGCACGCCAAATATACGAATGTCACGACGTCAATCGGCTGAGTCCGAGGAAGAAATCGGAGTACTTATCACCGCTCTTCATCATCGTACACGTTTGATCCGTCGCCATTAAGGTAAAGTGCATTCAAAGGATGCAATGGAATTCAACGTCCATCTTATCTCGACGTATATCGATCGATCGACCGAACGAACGAACGAACGAACGAACGAAAGAATCTTCTCTCTTCTTCCTAAGAATCTCATCGTTTGAAAAAGTTCGATCCTCGATATTCCATCTTATGAGCAGCTTATTCTTCATTTATTTTTTAATACTTTAACAGGTCTTTTATGCACGATGCACACAACGAAATCACTATCTCTCCAGGAACTTTTATCAAATCCAACCTACATATATAAATATATAAAAAATATATATAAATACATACATGCACATATTCATAAACGTTTTGAACGTCATTAAGGCTCATCATGCATGGAGAGGATAACACTTTTACGAGAAATTCATTATTTCTTATTGGTATGAATCTGACTGCTGTTACCATGTAAAACCTTTGTATGTCATCTGTATCAAACGGAGAAATGACTTCTTTATTACGTCCATATTTTTACTACAAAAATGGAATATGTACTAAAAAAAAAAAAAAATTGTTTTCAATCTTCGCAACAACTATGCAAGATCAATTTATTAATGCGTGTATGTTTAGAAATCTACAATTTGTTATATTTCATTTGATTTCATTTGATTTCATTACTAATGATGATCTTACGTTTTTAGAAGGCACCAACTACTTATGATTAGATTAAATAAAACATCTCAATGAAATTGAACGACAAGAAACGAATTGTATGAGTTCTTTTATACATTCTATTTATGTATAAGAAGAACCAATGAATGAGATAGAGAAATGAAAAGAAAAAAGAAAAATGGTATATATTTTCGAGAACTAACGAGTTAGGAAATATTTTGGTAATAATAAAAGTAAAAAGAGAAAAAAATAAATAAATAAATAAACAATTGTTATATATCCCTCCGTTAGAAGATATTACTTGGGACCGTCTAATCAATCCTGTGATCATCATTGTTCTTCATGTGATACATAAGATGTTAATTATAGCTTATGAAATCTATACATACACAGACACATATATATATATATATATATATATAATATATACATACACGTGTGAACATGAGTATTCTATAAAAAAAAAAAAAAAATGTTTTTGCTTCTTCATAACGCTTCGCTCGTTTTTCTGATATTTTATTTTCAGACTTTTAAGTATATAAAAGCCTCGATGATCTTAATAGTGTAAAAGAAAAGGGAAAACAAATTTCCAATAAATCGGAATATAATTATAAGTCTATCGTCTTATCTCCCATTATTTAATAAATAAATAAATAAATAAATAAATAAATACAATAAAGGTAAAAATAATAATAATAAACAAAAATAAAAGAACCTTTTTGTCATTATCTTTTAACATTAGAAACAAAAAAGAAATAAAATAAGAACAAATAAAAAAGAAAAGAAAAAGAAAAAGAAAGAGAAAATTTGAAACTACAATCGATTGAAAAATTTTCCCGCGTTAAATTTCAAATGAACGTTCCATCAATCGGTAACTTAACCTCAAAAGAGAAGCAAGAAATTAAGAAATGAGTACGTGCATTCGAAGCATTGACAGATGGCGCCGTTTTCAAGGCCATTGTACGTCGTCTTCGTCGTCTTTGTCGTCCGTCGTTGTGTCGTCGAGTATTCGCCGTTGACGTCGTTGTCGTCGTCTTTATCGTTGTCGTTGTCGTCGTCGTCGTTGTCATCGTCAAAACGAAGAAAAGAGACGTAGAAAATCGTAATGATGAATTAAAGGTATCGCTGTGTGAAGTTGATTTGTATTAAAGTGCAAGATAAAAAGGAAAGAAATAAAAAGGTGTTTAGAATGCGGACCAAGATTGAAGATAAGATAACGTGTATTTGGTCAAAATAAAGATCAAATTTAAAGTCTTCTATTAGTGTGATCAAAGGTGTTTTCGCTTGTTGCACGCAGTTGCCTAGGCGACTAAAAGAGGGTAACCCTTTTATTATTACTAGCGCGTACGGTTACACATATACGTGCGTGATCCGAAAAAAAGTGTGCTATGAGAGTGGATCGACGCCACCAATCGTCGAGATGTCGATTTTCAAGTCCCTTCGATGATTATTCAATGTTCCTAAATCGATCGACCTGAAGAATTAAAGAAAACAAAACAATACAACATAACACAACACGCAAAAAAAGAAGGGAGAGTTAAAGAGACGGGGTAGTTGAGGTGAAAAGGGGAAGGAAGGAAGGAAGGAAGGAAGGAATAAAGGAAACAGGAATAATAAAGAGAGAAAGAGGAAAGAAAGAAAGAGTGTGAACTAAAGTGAAAGATAGACAGGGATAACAAAAACAAAAAAAAAAGTAAAAGGGATCATGGACTATCCGATTTTAAATCACTACGACCCATCCGTAACGGATGAGACAGCCGGTAATGGTGTAGACCAGCAAGAACTACTTTGTGAGTTTTCTAGATCTTTCCATCATCTACCTTGCGATCCTTTTTTATTTCAACTTAGTCGCGGTGCCAAAAGGTAATAAGGGAAAGATGTGAAAACGTCACACGCCACAAAATAAAAAAAATAAATGAAAAAAAAAAACGCGCGAAAACGTCTCGTTCATTCTCAAACAAAGTGCTCTAAGAGATATTTCTATGCGTAGAGACAACGTATGTATATATATATAAAGATGTATGATGAGTATATATCGTTCGATATAATGAAGGCTTAAAAAAAGGCGCCAAATTTGTAATTTATCTTATAAACGTCGCACTTTTTTGTTCTTTCTCATTTCCCCCCTCTTCCAATGTCGTCAATGTTAATTTATCTCTTTTTGCTAATCTTTCTTATCTTTCTTACCACTAATCTCTTTTGTTTTCTTGCGGTTGTTTGTTTTCTTTGATATCAATGACAAGTCGTCTCTGTTTGTAATATTTGTAAATGTTTCTTTTTCGGTTAATAAATTGTGCATTAAAGTTGCAGTTTTAAGAATGGATATTGAAGTGTATTTGTTTCATGTTTTCTTGTCAAATTTCGTACAATAAGAATTCCCGTATGTTATATGATTATAAAGGTTTCTCTTTTTACTTTTTTTTTCTTTTTTTTTCTTTTTTTTTCTTTTTTTTGTTTTCTTTAGGTTTGGTTATAATTTGTAATCTTTACATTTTTAGGGGGAGAATCAAATTATGTATTACCAAGCGATGAATATATACCTGCACCTGAACAATTTGAAGAGGAATTTATAGGAGCTGAATTTCGTGAAACTCGAACATTGCTTGCAGATGGGGGAGATAGATTTGGAGTTTCCACTGCCACTTTCGATACAATCGAGGAACTTATGTGGATGGGAAATCAAGGGGTATTAGAACTTTCATTTAATTCTTTAAGTATAAATATTTTTGTTATATCAACTATAATGCTTTTGTTTATGCAATCATATTTTGTCATAGGGTCACGTAACATCTTATTATGGTCCTGGTTTACAAAAATATACTTCCTTTCAAGTACATGCAACACAGGAAGTGCGACAAATTCATCCGTTGGATGAAGGAATTTTGGTGCTTACTCAAAGTATATTGCGATGTCAATTAAGACGTGGCATACCAATATTCACACATATGTATGTAGACATACATTCATGAAAAAACTTGATACTTCGATATTAAATATTATCAAATTGTAGGTCACCGAACATGGTAGATATGCAATGCATGCTTCAAATTTCTCCAACTAGAATGTTAATGGGAGGACATCAAGAAAAAATCATTGATTTTAATCTTACTAGAGGAAAAGAGATTGGATTAGTAAGACGTTTTGATATATTTATAAATCAACTTCATATAAACAATTATAAATGTATCTAATTTGTTAGGTTCATGTGGGAGAAAATGGTTGTGCAATATTAAGGCAACATAGTAGACTTATTTGTGCTGGTAATCCAGCAGGAAGAATTGATCTCAGGGATCCGAATACGTTATCTATAGAACATACTTTTGATACTCATAGCGGTTCCCTTAGCGATTTTGATGTTCAGGGAAATTATCTTGTTACCTGTGGTTTCAGTCATAGGTAAAAATAGCCATTAATTAAAATAGATTTGAGATTAATTAAATGTTTTGAATTGATTTATATATTGTAATATATATATATATAGTCGTCAAGGCCTGACAGTAGACCGATTTTTGATGGCATATGACTTAAGACAAATGAGAGCTTTAAGTCCTGTTACAACATTGGTGTATCCTCTTCTCTTAAAATTTCTTCCAAGCTATTCTAGCAGACTTGCAGTTGTTTCTCCCTTAGGACAAATGCAATTGCTTGATACAATCTATGCCAACGTACAACAACCCTTAACATGTTTATATCAGGTGAATGCCTTATATAATTGACTTATATATTTATGATTATTATTTATAGATGGTTACACGTTTACATATGTAATTATAGGTTGCAACTAATGGAGCATTTATACTATCGTTTGATGTATCATCTACATCCCAATGTCTTTGTTTTGGAGATTCTGGTGGATCTATACATTTAATGTCTACAAATACTTCAGAACCTCAGTTCAATACATTTTCAAGGTTAGTTATTATTACATAGATACTTTATTAATGAAAATAATTAATGCACAAGTTAAACTTTTCTTTTATTAGACCTACAGAATTTGCCGATCCTGTTGATTCCCTTCAACCTATATCATTTGATGATGATATTACACCCTTCAGTGCGATACCTGTGATGTATACTGGACATCCATTGCTGAGCGATTGGCCAGAAGAATTATTAAAAAAAATTTACAGGTATGATCTTATTACTATAGCTTTTTTTAAACAAAATAAATGTTTGCATTACTAAATTATTTATTTTAAATTATAATAATGTAAAGATTTGTTCTCTGACTACTAATATAATATTTAATTTAATATGTATTGCTATTATGTATTGCTTTATTAATCTGCAGGAAAACTCCTCCAATTGATTCTGAAGTCCTGCGCACAATGAAAATGCAAGGAACAATAGGTTATGCTCCAAATCCTCAGGCTTTTCGACGTAATCAAGTGAGGAAACAATATTCTCCCAAATTTCTACAATATTCTTCTCCATCTTTTTTCAAATTCCCTTAAAACGTATATTTTTCTCTTTGCATCCTCTAAAAGATCTCGTATTTATATTTTCAATTGAATTTAGGAGTTAACGTGTGTTATCTCATTCATAAGGTTTGATATTATTATACATATGAATGTATATGTACATATATATATATATATATATAAATATATAGATATTTAGATATTGTTTACCGTACTATAGATAGAAAGATAATACAGACTATTTTTTTTATGCTTTTGAGTAATCTTCAATATCTTATAAGTGATTGAATTCTCAAACGGTAACTATAGTCCTTTATATACATATATAAAAGCAACACTATATATATTTTGATTAAACATAATATAATGATATATTTTTTTTCTTTGTCGACTGCCATCCGTGATAATATAATATACAGCTAATGTTATTAACTGTAAAGATAATATCGCGAAACTATTTTACTATCAAATGCCTTAAAGATCTTATTTTAATGAACAATATCCAGTATAGTCTTGCCATTTAAAAGCAATGCGAGGGCAATATCCTTGTTCTATATCTGCAATATAAGAATTCAAGCTGAATATAATTAAAATATTAACTTTTGTAGAAAGAAAGAAAGAAAGAAAAAAACAAAAAGATATATTAATTAAGACTGATAAATTTAGAACTTAACATTGTTAAGAAAACGTGATATTATATTTTCATAAGCTAGTCTATTGTATTCTAGTAATTTCAGTGTGATAATTCATAAGAATGGAAGGATTTATTGTATAAATCAAAAACATACTGCCCACAAAAGATGACATGGAATTGCCATTTGATTTTTTTTTTTTTTTTTTTTTTTTTTTTTTTTTCAAATAAATGTATTATTATTCAGTTTAAAATGATTTATTATAAATGTAAAGAACAAGTGAAAAAGTTATGCTAAACGTTCAATTGATCTCGTTGGTGTAAACTGTTATATTTTTAATTATAACGTTTAGTAATTAATTAGCTTATTACTTACAGTAACAAAATTATGAAATAAGAAAATGATGTATATATATTTATATATATATATATATATCATTTTCTTTGAATTACTATTAAAAACAAAATTGAAAGCACAAACTATCGAGTAAAAACTTTGACTTATATTATCATTATTATATAGTGCCAATTCATAATAATTGTAAATTTATCCTAAATCAAGTAAGTGAAACGGTGAAGACAAGACCATGGGTTTTGATGAAATTGCAGGGTTACGTGTAATAAAAAATAAAAAAGTATTTTAGGAGAAACTCTCTATAGATAAAAAAAAAAAAAAAAATTGAAAAAAGAAAAGCTTTGATTAAATCATTTGGAGATGGAGGATGCAAAAGAGATTCCCTAGCATGCTACAAATATGCACTTTAGAAATTGTAGATTATAACATATATATGTATAAATATATTCCAAAGTTAATTTATATATATATATATATATTCTTTCGTGTTCTCAAAAAGGTTTTAAATTATTAATAAGATAGAGTTATAAAAGTATTCAGAAAAGTTCAAAAATCAATCAGTATTTCTTTATTCTAGCATTAACCCTTAAATTTCATCAATTAATATGACAATCTTCTATGTCTTCAAGTTAGCATAACACAATATGTTTATAAATCAAAAAGCGTTTACGAACACACACTCTGCTTTCTTTTTTGATATTTTTTTTGTATATTATTAAATATTAAGTACATTTTTGCATAGATTGTGCCATTTTGATATAAATGTATAATTGAAGTTGTACTTGAATGAAATAAAAAGTTGTAATAATATATTTATAAGCCTTGCATTAATATCGCGCTACTAATTTAATTGAGTCGCGCCCACAATATTTTCCGAATAGGTATTATTTATTTTTTTAACAATTCTAATTATAATTTATGTGGAGCTTATAACAAAATTATACAACTTTTATATTATTATTATTATTATTATTATTATTATTATTATTATTATTATTATTATTATTATTATTGTGCAGAAAGAAAATTTATATGCATACATATATATATATATTAATGGATTAGAATAAAAATAAATAATACCTCTTTTACAGATACCTTACAATTTGGAAAAACGACGTGGCGTAGTTGCGAAACTTTTCGCGTCAGATTCACGAGCTAAAACAGATGACGGAACTTTTGTGGCAATACCAAAGCGTTATCGTAAAATTGAGGTCAAATATTCACGAATCGGTTACGACGAATTCGATTTTGATCAATACAATCGGACCAATTTTTGCGGTCTCGAAGCTACACTTCCAAATAGTTATTGTAATGCGATGTTACAGGTAAGTGTTAAAAATAATTTCTTCTAATATTTTGTATTAATATTATATAAATAATACACGTGTATAAATAATATATCCTCGTTATAATTACAGTTATTTTATTTTTGTGAACCTGTAAGAGTTGCACTACTTTCACATTCATGCCAAAGAGAATTTTGTTTATCGTGTGAACTGGGATTCCTTTTTCACATGTTGGATACATCCCGGGGATTACCCTGTCAAGCAGCCAACTTTCTTAGAGCTTTCAGAACTGTCCCAGAGGCAGCAGCTTTAGGACTTATTTTAAGTGACTTACATCCAGAAGCCAAAAGGAAAACAAGTTTAGTCAGATTAATCCAGGTATTTATTCAGTATGATGATATTTTTTTTTTTATTTATAATTAAAATTAATACGATAAGATGTTAATAATATTTTTGTAAAATCTTCTTTTAGAGTTGGAATCGATTCATTCTTCATCAGATACATTACGAAATTCTAGAAACTAGAAAACGCCAGCAGGAAGAAAAAGAAGCTGCACGTTTAAAATCGGGACCTAAATGTGCACCATTTGTTTATAATGAACAAGATTTTCCAAGCATTTTACAGGATCTCGGTTCTCGATATAAAAGTCATGATAAAGAAAGGAAGAAAAGGAGAAAGCAAGAGGAGGATGGTAAATATATGTGGATAAGATCGAAAGGTAAACACAATTTATGTGTATCCTTAGCACTGGGCACTTTTTGTGTTTATTTTTCAGCCTGTATGTAATCATATTTTATATACTGCTTAAAATATTCAATAGAATTCCATAAATAGCCATAAAATACAAAAAAAAGAACGATACGTTAGAACTTGTATTATTATTATTAGTATTGGGATGCATTATCTCAAAAATGTGTAATTGGGAAGCACACTTGTATAAAAAAAAAAAAACATTTATCATTTAATTAACGAAATTGAATTGATTTAAATGTTTATTATCAATCGAATTCTAACTTGACTTTTTATTTATATTTTATGATATTCCATCAAACTCTATTAAATATTTTAAACAGGCTTGTTCGAAGGCTGCAGGGCTATATCCGAAAGATGACAAGAGGCAACTGGAAGCATACGGTATTCTACTATATTTTGTTTTATGATGTACTACTACCACAGTGGCACAAGAATTTTTATTATTTTATAGTTTCCATCTTGATAGAATTTTTAGGATCTTTTTGTACTCTTGCATTTTTTGGATATTGCATCTGAAGCTTTTTAATCAAACGTATTTTAATAATATGTCGGACCCGCAATTTTACCTTAACATTGCTCTAGATGTTCAGCAATGCATTGCATTGTTTGTTCGAGTGCTTTTTATATGATTTATTTTTAAATAGATCGCAATGTTACAAAAATGCACGTTTATGCCTTTTGCACAATTGTAAATGAGTAAGTTTGTAGTTTCATTGAAAATACATTTGTATTTTTAACGATTTCTATTATTTTATATTACAAGTAGATCAAGGTAATAAAAAGTCTCCCGAAGAAAATGAAGTGCGAGATGAGGAAACGGAAATCAGTCGACTATTTGGATCTGAACAAATGCACATACATCGTTGTTTGAAATGTGGTCAAGAAGCTACTAAACATTCTATCATGTTACTGTGTAATTTAGTGTACCCCGAAATAGTTAATCCATGTAAGATGTTATCTAATAATTATCTATTATTTGTATAAATTATTAAGGTGATGTAATATAGAACTATAAATTTTGGTTTCTTCTAGCAAAAGAGATTCCATTTACAAATATACTTGAACGAAGCTTGAGACCAGAAAAAATTACTCCTGCGTGGTGCGACGAATGTCAAAAGTTTACGCCTACTCTTCAATCTCGACAATTGACCAAGTTACCTCAAATATTAGCTTTAAATTGTGGCTTAGATACGCAACAGGTAGAAAATATTTGAATGTAATGAATTTAATTATATTCAAAATTATTATATGTATAAATGATTATTGATTTTAGGATAAAGCTTTTTGGCAAAATCAAATGGACATAGTCGTACGGAAAGTTATAAATAATAAGGAGGCTAGTCCTTCATCCAGTCCTGTTCCAATTACTGTTAAACCATGTAGATATGGTAGCAATTGTACCAGAGTTGGTTGTAGATTTAGGCACATTGGACGTGATTCAGGTACACTCAAAAATAATATTTCATAAAATCTATTAGAATTTGATCAAGATATACTGGAATATATTGAAATAATATTTTTTAAATAGAAACATTAACGGTGTCACCTGCTACAACACCTATTTCAAATATAACTACCACGAATACTTCAACACCACCGAGTCATCTGTATTATTCACATTCATGGATTCCTCATAATATTGAAATTTCTATAAATGAAAATGGCATATTGTCTGTTGAAAAAATAAATTCACCAAAGATCGATGATAGTACTACACCAACTGTATTAGAAAATGGACAAGATGATAGCAATACGGAAAAGACTTCTAATAGTATAGAAATAATTAAAGATAAAAATGAAAGTGAAAGTGCAGAGACTGAAAAGAAGACTGAAGAACAAACAACAACTAGCTTGACGAGTAAAGCTCAATACAGCCTTAGCGCGGTTGTTTGTTATGTGGATGATAAAAATAATGAAGAAAGAAGAAACCTTGTCGCATTATTACGCGTTGGTCCTAACTATCATAAACGATCAACAGGTAGTGCGGTATCTCAGTGGTATATTTTCAACGATTTCTGGTAAATAATATATTATAAATAAATATCATGTGTGTGTGCAGATCACACGTGTTAGAAATGAAAACTTCTTAAGACCAAGCTTCGAGAGAATGAATCGAATGCGGTAAATTGAAATAAGAAACAAATGCATACTGTCTTCAGTCTCATTCTCTCTTAGGCTAAATCCTGTAGATATATATATATATATATACGTTTGTCTCTTTTTAGTTCGTTTCCATTGCCATGTATTTTCGTTCGTTTTTTTCAAATCACCCATCCCCATTCTAAAGAAGTTTTCACTTCAATAAATATCTTCCCTGATAACTTAAAACACATCTAACAAATATTTTGTATTACAGCATATCTCCGGTTACACCACAGGAAGCAGTTTGGTTCAATCTCGATTGGAAAGTCCCATGCGTACTTCATTATACAATAATTCCAGCACCAGAACCATCGACATATGTAAGTCCACTTACTTATGATGTCTTTGGCGAGGACAAATGTATTGCACGTAGTGGAGGAACAACGGGTATTACGTTTACACCTCTTTCGTCTGACGAAATGCCCAAGAAAGGTACGATATGCTAATAAATAAAATAATAGAACGATGATTCTCTGACAAGATCCATTTATTATTTTAGGAGAACTAGTAGGAATTGACGCCGAATTTGTTACTTTAAATCAAGAGGAATCGGAACTTCGAAGCGATGGAAAAATGTCTACGATTAAACCAAGTCATATGTCTGTTGCAAGGATTACTTGTATACGAGGGTATTATATTTAATTTAAATATTGAATCTTTCGTATATATATATATATCTTATAAATATTACTTTTTTTTTATATATTTAAGTAAATCTAAATTTGTAGACAAGGTCCTCTCGAAGGTACACCCTTTATCGATGATTACATTAGCACACAAGAACAAGTGGTTGATTATCTTACTAAATTCAGTGGAATTCAACCGGGTGATTTGGATGCCAATTTCAGTAGTAAACATCTAACAACGCTCAAATCGACCTATCAAAAATTAAGATTCTTAGTTGATAATGGTATCATATTCGTTGGTCATGGATTAAAAAATGACTTTAGGTATTGGATCAATTGTTTCATTTATCAATTATCACACTTTTTAATCTATTTATTATCATTTATGACAATTTTGTTCTTTTTTTTTTTTTTTGACGTAATAGGGTAATTAATTTGGTCGTACCTCCAGAGCAAATAGTAGATACAGTATGGCTGTTTCATCTACCTCATCATCGTATGGTATCGTTAAGATTTTTAACGTGGCATTTCTTAGGTAAAACAATACAATCTGAAACACACGATTCTACGGAAGATTCACGAGCTGCTCTGGAGTTGTATCGTAAGTATAAAGAATTGGAAAGTTCAGGAAAATTAGCAGAAAATCTCAAAGAACTTTATACCGTTGGGACCCAGTTACAATGGAAAGTTAGTATCCTTAAACTTTCGCAAATAATTATTTATAATTTTATGTGTGTATTCACACATTTATTAATTAATTTGAAAAACTTGTCATTATTACAGGTACCGGATAGCTGATATGAGGTTAGTGAGTGTAACAATGAAACTGATAACATGGAATTAGAAAACGATAATGAGGTCCAAGTGATAAATGCATTTGAGTGTATAATAGGCCAAGTAAATAGTTCAAAAATTAATTCGTCTGACGAATTTTAAATTTAAAAGAAAAAAAAAACAACAACAACGTTCGATTAATCCAATTTTAAGTTCTTCTCTCTTTTTTTTCTTCTTCTTCTTCTTTTTTTCTTCTTCTTTACAATGATAAAACGTTTTATTCATTATATGTATATATATATGTACAAAAATGAATAATTTTACAACGGAAATTTGAACAATTATCGAGGATAAACAAAAATGAAAGGAAATGAAAATTACGGGTATAACAAATGTTGATAATTTGTTTAAGAAAAAAAAAAATTAGGAAAAAAAAAGAAAGAAAAAAGTAAGAGCCTACCTTTTTTAATCTAAAAAAATCAAGTCAGAAATTTGTCGTTTATCATGATTCGTTATCGAAATATATCGGAATTCTTGTTACATCGAAATTCATGATGAATTTATAGAGAAAGAAACATATTTCATACTAAAAAAAAAAAAAAAAAAGAAAAAAGAAAAAAAAAAGAATAAGAAAAAAAAGCAAGTAGGAAAATTATAACTAAAGAAATTTCTTGTTAATTAGAATTCAGAAGGATGATGGTGTGTCTAAATTGTTAATAATCAATAGGGAGAATTGTACATAATGTTCCATAGCATAATTAGCATATCGAAGATCAGAAATTGTTTTTTTCTTTTCTTTTTTTTTTTTTCACGCTGTTGTTCCATTCGTTCCACGTTTTCTTTTATTGTTTTCTTTTTTTGTTTTTTGTTTTTTTTTTTATTTTTTCCATATTTTAACAATTTCGATAATAATATCGTTAATCACGTTTAAATATTATACAAAACGAACTTTTTAATAATGTATGTGTGTGTATAGAAAAAATAGTAATCGGTATCATCTCTCATGGCAATAATTTACCGTAAAACAAAATGACATGTAACACAACAACACAACACGCGATCATCGTAATCATTTCCTTTGTATATTATTATGGTGGTACCTTACGCTCTATCGGGACATAATGATACCTTTTTTTATTCTCTTAGGATGTATAATAATTATAATGTATTTTTTTATAATCTTTACTTATCCCCTCCCCCGATGAATTTTAGTTATTATTTCGTAACGATCATGAAGCGTCTTTATTTATTCCCGACGATTAATCAAAATCGTCGTATCTATAATAACTCTATCTTTTTATACGAAACTTTCGAAACTCAAAACACATTCAGGATATTATAGTGATAATATATTTTACAAAAAAAAAGAAAATTAAAAAATTTAAAAATAAAAAAAAAGGAAAGAAAGAAAGAAAGAATAAAACAACAAAATAATTGTAACACATTATAGATTATTTTTGTATACAATTTTATCAATGAGAAAAAGAAAAAATATTGAAAATAAAAAAAGTCGAAAATTTATTGCAAATAATTGTCTATCCCATTTTAACGCGAAAATGACGTTATGAAACGAATAAATAAATATACATTTTTATAATATAAAATCAATTCTATCTCGTAATATTTGATACGATATATTGTTTGTTTGTTTTTTTTTTCTTTTCCAAAGTCTTGTTCACAGATTGACATGATCGAGCTGAGTTAAAAACATTTGATTGAAGACAAATGATCATGGTGGTATCTCTTCGTGCTGGATCATTACAATATTTTTGTAAGTATTTACTTAAAGTAGTTCACTTTAATACATACATTATTATGTAATATTTTTAATTACTATATATATATTTATATAATTTTTATATTATAAACTTTCTCTTTTTTTTATTATCTGTCACATATAGGATCATTTTAAATTAGATTATAAATTTATTACGCAAATCAGTGACGAAGAAAAAAAAAAAAGAACAAAAAATAACAGCATTTAATTAATATTAATATCATTATACATATATATATATATTTTTTTTTTTCTTTAATGTTACGACTCGCTTAAAATGTATTTACAAAAATTATTTTCTGTATTTTATCGATTGACTGATTTTATTTATCTCATTTCTCATCACATCAGTCAAACGATATTATTATTATTCCGCGTTAATAAAACTTACTTTTCGTATAATTTAAGTATTATAATAATAACATAATTAATAATTTACAAAATTATACACACACACCTGGGGCATGGCTGCAGCCCTACTAATCATATGTTACGACGCTCTGGTTTTATGTTACTACATGGTTTACATACATACATATATAAATTTAATAAATAATATGAAAAAATTAGCGTATATTGCCAAGCCTGCTTTCCCAGATGTAACGAGTAGCCCACATTAAGGCTTTGTTGTTGTTGTTGTTGTTGTTGATCGTAGAAGCGAATGAGAATCCTCAAAAGGTTAAGGTCTTTTGCATAAGTTGATAATAACAAAATAAAAAGAAAGGAAAGGTAATAAAACTTTGAGAATTTCTCTCGCTTCTGATGACCCGTAAGGTAATGGCTTCAAAGTAAATTAAGTTACACGTTAAAAAAAAAAAAAAAAAAAAAAAAACATCTCCTGACTAGAAACTTGCGTGGATCTAACTGCTGCAGGAGCTGGAAGGAGTATTAAGTGGCAGTAAGTATTGCTGTATGAACGACAACAAATCATCACACGTTAATTATTATCGTTCGATGCACCAGATGTTTTTTTCTTTTTTTATACATTTGTCATATAAGACAATTGCAAAAAAAAAAAAATCCACTAGATTCATTTTCTTCTCCTTTAGTAGCTGGACATCGAGAACGTTAAGGCACTTCTTCCGTGATTTCCAATTCACGATCAAAACGTTAAAATACAAATTCGTTCGAAGATAGAAAATGAGAGAAAGAGAGAGAGCTCGAAAAGTCTAAGGAAACTCTCTTTGAAGAGAGGTGCCATTTTTAAGGGTGTTCTTCACCTTGTTGAAAGTGACCATTCCTGTTTAAGGGTTGTCTCTCGGGTGCATCGGAAGGTCGATTTCTTTTGAAGAACCCACACTGTTAACATAGATAATATATATTAATTTTTTATGTTTTTCGTTCTAAAAAAAATTATAGAGTTATTTTAAACTTACCTTATGAAGTAGGTAGATGAGAAGTAATAAGATTATCGTTCCAGCGCAAGCCGACAAAACAACTATCCAAAGTGGAATGATATCTGGAGAGGACGGAGCAGCGGTTGGTTCGATGTTCGTATAAATTTCGTGACTTTTTACCACTTGTTCAACTGGCGTACCAATAAAGGGTTGCTTGGTAACACGTGCTACCAACTGACTGGAGACTTTAATTTTTTCTTGGAACGCAAGTTTCTTCAAAGTTCTTATATTAACGAGATACCTTGCTGCTATGGTTATCTCTTGATCCTTCTTCAAAGGACCAAGGACGCAATGTAATATGACACATTTTGTTGTATTACATGGATTCGGATTTTGAACGATAGAATTAGTTACATCTGAGGAAAGATTATCTTCGATTTGTCGACGATGTCTATTATTCATTTGTTCGAATTTTCTAAATTCAGCTACGCTCAATGCATCGTCATTCTCTCGTCTAAATCTTGAATTGAGATGATTTGGATCTATCTCACCAACAAGATCGAAACGATTTCTACCATAGACTCTGCTGTCTACTTGTCTATCCTCCGTTCGTGTGTGTTCGTCAACGTGCGAGCTAAATCGACTCTCGTAATCTTTATCCACATTGGATGATCCCCCCGTTTGTTGTGATCTGCTATAAGATTTGATAGTTGGATTATTACCACCTATAGTGTAAGTACGTTCTTCCGTATAAGTGTAAGATCCTTGTAAAGGAAATCTACGACCATCTTTCAACACTATATATCCTTTCCTATCTTGTCCAATCAAAAGCTGACCTTCTATTCTCAAAAATCTACTATCTTGTGGTTCGATTGATTCAGAACTGTAACTCTGTACGCCTCTTTGATCTTGTAATGGGAACATCGAACCATCTTGAAATTCTATGTATTCTTTCCTATCGGCTGATGTTCTAAATCGTCCCATAAACTGAACATATTGTTTACCCTGTCTACTGTACGATTGATAACCAGTCGCTTCTTTCGACAATGATCCAAGAATCTTCTCTAATTCTTGAGTAGAACTAATGTTTCGCAAACGAAATTCTAGTTCACTGCTACCAACAACATGTTCTCTATCACCAGTTATGAATCCTCCCGTTTGCCTTTCTTCGTCACGATTTTCCAAAACATCATCATATGTCTTTTCGTCATCGTAATCATATTCTTCTTCTTCTTCTTCTTCTTCTCCTTCTCCTTCTCCTTCTTTTCCTCCTTCTTGTCTTAATCGTTCTTCTTCTCTTCTACGTTCTTCTTCCTTTCGTCGTTCTTCCGATAACAAACGTTCATATTCTTGTTGTCGAGACAAACGTTGTTGTTCCTCAATTCGTTTTAATTGATCTAAACGTCTCTCTTCTTGCAACCTTCTCAAACGAGCTTCTTCCTCGAGTCTTATAGTTTCTTGTTCCTGATAACGACGTTCTGCTTCCTGTTTTCTCACGCGTTCTTCGTACTGTCTTATATTTTCACTTTCATCGACGAGCACTGGAGTACGCATCGAAGAAAATGAACTTTCTTGATTTCCATAAACAATTCTATCACCTTCATTCCAACGACCAGCAAAAGTCCTATTGTAATTTAATTGTTCGTTGTTATGTGATTTTTCCAAATTTGATAAATTCGAATCGAAATTATTTCCTTGAACGGTCGTATGTAATCCACTTCCTATATTCGTTGAGCTACCACCATAACCATCGGAGTCCGAATGGAAAATAATTCCTCTGTTAACACCAGATATTCCATCGGATGTACTACTACCACCACTAATACTACTACTACTACTACTACTACTAGTACTACTACTACTCGTCAAACCAGAACTGTTTTGTGTATACGAGGTGCTTATTACACCGGATTGTTCTCCGCTAGATGTAAGTTGTATCCTTCTGGTTTCGCTGTTAATTACATTTGTAGATGACGATGAAGAGTGTCGTGATTTTTGTATGTCCGAACTGTCCCCACTGTTTACGTCACTTTCTTCCTTGCGATTTGATTTATTATTACCTTGCATCGTTTCAAAACCTCTTTGTACGTTGATCGTCTTGCCCGAATGCGATTCATCCAAAATAACGCCAGATGGATCGGGATAATTTTGCAATGGTCTTTTACGTTGCTCAAGCTAAAAAAAAAAAAAAACAAAAAAAAACAACAAACAAAAATTAAAACGTTAATATAATATAACGATAAATTATTAAGACAATTTGTTAATGTTATTATTTTTTTACCTGCAGGCTAAGATAATTAGCATTGGCCGTTTCGCAAGCAATCGATCCAGTTGTTTCTGGTTGCTCAATCAAATACAACAATTCTTCACCGGCAAGAGTTTGTGCTGGCCATATGAGAAATGCTTCTGCTTCAACTATATCCGATGGTCCTTGATTATATATAATATAATTATGAATGACAGCTGGTCCAAATTCCGATTCGGTCGTAACGTTCGTTCCAGTGTAATTGTTAGGATTGTAATAGATTTCTTTAGGTCGACTTTCACCTTCCACGATTAATTCTGTTTCGATCCAAATTGGTAAAGACAAGTGCCAACTGTTATCACCGGTTGTTGTACTATTCTCAGGATTGGTCGTATTTACTTCCATATAAAATTCGTAAGAAGGTGCCATACTGCTAGATGTAACAGGTTGCAATAGTACTTTGAAATTGACCAATTGCATTTGAGGTAAAGGATTGCCGATATCGCAACGCAAAGTATTGTTGTTTGATTGTTTAGGTGCTGAACATTGTACGGGTACTTCGGTTTTATCGATTCTCTCGATTTTAATATAATCGATACCAGCTGGCAATTGTATATTGTAAGTCGCTTCGAAAGCATCCTCGCCATTGTTTATCACCAAAATCTCCAATTCCAATTTCTTTCCAGATCCTAGAAGGTATCGTCCAACGTTTGGTTTCACACTGAGTCGTAGATCTGGTATGCAGACATTATCAGGACCACAATTCTTTCTTATCGATAATGAATCTTTTTTGGACGTGGTAGCACCGATAACTGGTCTTAACGAAATCCTAGGATCACGTGGACGATTATCAGGCAAATGATCGTCTTTCAAACTTATACGTAACTCAGCTTCCAACGATGTCAACTTATCGCGTATGTTAGGTGTCACGTAAACCTAAAACAATAGATAATGATGATGATGATGATGATGATGTTAAATACAAGATTTAAATAAAAAGATTAGAATAGAATTAAACTACAGATCTATACCTGTACTGTACGACAGAGTTGTTGATTTCGTTCGATCGTGATCGTTTTGTTTATCATATTTTTATTCTCATCCTCGATGAAAAATAATCGGGGTGCTTTAGTTTTCTTAACGTCAACGACATATTGAACATTGAAAACGTATTTGGATGAGACACCATCACCACTGTATTTGAAACAACCTCTTAATGGTAAAGACGTAACTCTGGTACCATCGGACAGAGTATAATTCTTATCATCCAATGAAATCAATTTAGATTCGGTTTCAAATGTAACGAAAGAATCCATTTTGATAACTGGACGTGCTCTGAAGAAGAATGCCGAGCTAGATTCGTAAGCACCAACGACCAAATCGGGATAATGATTGCCATCGAGATCCAAACTACCAGCTACGGAAAATCCAAAGGTTTCAATTGGGACGTTCAATTCTTCTGCATGAATAACTTGAGAATATTTCTCTGATACGCCATTTCTCGATCCTCGATAAACATAAACAGCACCCCGACCGTTCAATCCAGCGTAAGGAGCACCCACGGCAAAATCTCCATAACCATCATGGTCAATATCTCCTAGAAATGCCAGTGACAAACCGAAACGTCCGCGATTACTCTCTCCGTCTCTGCAAAAAAAAAATAAAAATAAAAATAAAAATACAAATGAGATAAAAAGCTTATCTCTAAAGTTCAGCGCAAACACATCAACGTGATTTCAAAATTCACGGAATTGTTCACATCATTTTAAAATATAAACTCTTAATTAATGTTTCTGCTATAAAAGTGAAATTAGAATTTAATCTAATGAGATAAGAGACAAATATTTTTAACACTTTAACAACCGCTAGCCTATAAATAGGCTTTTTGTTGACAACGCTTATCGGCCGCTAGCCTATTAATAGGCTGTTTTTGTTACTGATGCTTACCGAACAACAATTTATTAATCAGCTTTTTGTCACCAACCGAAAACTTAATTATCGGTTGGCATTGCGATAAAGAGTCACTGTTATTACATGAACTGTAATTTGTTATTAGAATCTTATTTAGCATCCTATTAAAATTTGTTAATAGAATCTGCAGTTGAATTGTCGATCAGACGTGCATATGCTGTTGAAACCCTAGCGGTCGTTAAAGTGTTCAAATAATATTCCTTTTTTTTATTGTCAATCATACCTGCTGTCAACCTTTCGGAATTTTTCTAAACCTCTTCCTTGATAAATAACATAAACCCTTCCAGTTTCAATATACATTTCTGGATTATCTGGAATAGTATACATGGGTGCTCCAACTATAAGATCATCCAAATTATCACCATCAATATCACCAGCTGCAACTGCATAACCGAAGTATGCACCCATTTGTTCACCAGTTACGTTCTGATGATTAGTCATATTGGAAGTGAATAGTACGACCTAAAACAATGACGATTAGAATATACAGGGTGATCTGTAACTGGTGGTACAAAATGAAAAGAGGGTGATTCTACATGAAAAAATAGTTACGTACGAACTTTCAGAAATAATCTACGAACTTCACTAGTTACAGATCACCCTGTATATATATATATAAAAGATGTCCTATTTAAATTGTTAGTATAATATGAAAGTACATAGTACAGATATTTTTTATCAAGTTAATTTCTTTTTGAGATACCACACACACACACAAACAAATTTGTCAGTATAATAATAGAATAATATAATGAAACATAATTCATTGTAGAATAAATTTATACAATTTCATAGTCAAGATTTGGATGTGACTTATCATATCTCTTTAACAAAAATTCAAATTCTATTTACATTTATAAATCATATGATCCCATAGATCCCATTATTATTATCATTATTATTCCCATACTAATAATATTGGGTTGCTGATTTTAGAAAACCATCTATTGACAAAATCACAACCAACCCAATACAATAGCTTGTTAAAGTCAAAAAAAAAAACAAACAAACAAACAGACCCTGTAGGGTATTTATTTACAACTTAAAAAAAAAAAAAAGAATCAAACAACCCTATAGAAAAATCTTTTTATGAAGAAGAAAAAAAGAAAGGTGGACTAAAGACGATTAGACGTAAGGGGTAGGCATTTATCGTTGTTGGTTAGCAATAAAAGGTCAAGAGGTATATCTTTCTTACCTTGCCACGAAGACCAGATCCCCTGGGTACACCAACAGCCGTGCCACTGTCTCCGTTTCCAACAAAGTCTCCCGTGGCGACCGAGTAGCCCATGTAACTGTCGTCCTCGCTTGCCGGTGCTTCCTTTGTGAACATCACTTTAGCGCGATTATTCAACGGTTGCGAAAATACTTGTCCTGAAAAAAAAAAACCCAATTATATATCTACTATACTATGTTTTAAATACGAAACATTTCTAACGATGATTAATGATCTCTATCTATCTATCTCTTTTTCTCTTTTACTTTCTTTTCACAAGTGGGTGGGTGGGTGGTTGGTGGTGTCCATGTTACGTATACATGTTACACGATTTTGTCTTTTATTGTAATTATTTATACACACACAAAGATATTTATATTGAAAATATTTAATATCTTATGTTATATAAAATATTAATTATTATTATTTATATTATAAAAAAAAAAATTAATAATATTATATAAAATAATTTCATTAATAAAATAGTTATATAAATATATAATATCTTATATATAACATATATATTATTATATTATATATATATATATATTATATATATATATATATATATATATATTTATTCATTCTAATATATTTTATATAATATATTAATAATTTTAATTATTTAATATTATATATATTATATTTTTATATAATATAATAATATATATTATAATTATATAAAATAATAATTAAGATTATTTATTTTTACTATAAAAATATTAATAATGCTATATAAAATAATTGAATTAATAAAATAGTAACTTGTATTTGTAAAGAAAGAAAAAAATTATTATTTATTTATTATAACTTTTAAAACAATAATAATTTAATTGAATATAATTCATTGAAATTATTTAAACATTTATTTGATTTCTTGAAAATCATTGAAAATATTTACATTAAAAATCGTGAAATATTTCGAACGATGGACACGTTTGCAGGTTTTACAAGCAATACATATTATTATTATTATTATTATTATTATTATTATTATTATTATTATTATTTCATATTAATATTTAGCTTAAAAGCGTAAACATTTCGTATCGGTAAATGACATTATTTATAACGCAGCGACATTCCAGCAGTCTCGATCTCTCTTTTTGTTTTTGTTTGTTTTTTTTTGTTTTGTTTTGTTTAAAAGGAATGACGAGTGAAATAAGAACTTGAAACGACGATTGATTAGAAAACGATTAACGGAATAGTAGTAGTAATAATAATAGCAAAAGGTAGCTAGATCCAATATTACACACGTTGTTGCAACGCCTCTCCATTTTTTTTTGTGAGACGTGAAGAAGCTGGAAAACAAAAGCTGCCTGCACCTGTTAGACATTATCATCACATATCCTAAACTAACCTGGCAGTTAATAATCATTTGAATTATTAAACAATTATTTATTATACAATAGTTCATATCAAACTCGTTTTTTGTCTAATCGAATGTATATCATTTTTTGTTCTGTTTTTTTTTTTTCATTTTTTTTTTGATCATAAATTAAAACTTTAATCTTAATTGAAATGATAATAATTATTATTTTGTTGTTTAATTATTATAATCAAATAAATTTAAGATCAACTGCCAAGGGAGTATGGGAAATATGAAAGTTTTTGATTTTGTATTACTCGACACATTCCTTCTCGAAGATTTTTCCATCCTTTGAAATAACAGCATAGGAATAATCAAGCAACACATGTTAATTAGCCATTTAAAAAAAAAAAGTCATTTGCAACAAAGAAAGAAAGAAAGTAGGGGGACTTAAAAGTAATGTCGTTTTTAAAAATGATAAATAATTGAATTAATTTCTTAAATTTTTTTAGTTAACCAATTCGAGACCAATAATTTTTCGAACACGGTTTCCAAGAGCCATTTCTTTATATATATATATATATATATATATATATATAAAATATATATTTTATATGTATTTTTACATAATATGTATTTTATATTATAAATATATATATTTACATATATATTATATATTTACATAATAAATATATATATAATATAATATTAATATAAATATTATATAATATAATATATTATTTATAATATAATATATAATATATTATTATATTATATTAATATATTATTATATTTAAATATTTATTATCAAATATTATTATTATTATTATTATTATTATTATTATTATTATTATAATATTATTATTATTAAATATATATAAATATAAAAATAAAAAATAAATATAATTAATATAATATTAATATAATATATAAATATTATATTAATTTAATAATAAATAAATAATAATATAATAATATATAATAATATAATTATTAATATAATAATTATAATAAATATATATAATAATATATATAAATTATATAAATATAATTAATTACTAATTTTGCAATGCCAAATTTTTTTTTATATACTTCAAAGCTACTATTAATACAAAAAAAAAAGTTTTATCTCGACAAATACTTTACTTTTAGGTCCCCCTAATAAATATGGGGTTGGGGTGTTGTTTTGGCGGCGGTGGCGAGGGTAGCTGATTAAAAAAAAAAAAAAAGAAAACACCGACGATCACTGACATATTTTTATGGTTTTTATAATACTTATTAGAAATTGAGAGGGGAGGGGGAGGAACGGCGAGAAAATAAATGTTTGTTCAGCTGCAAATACTTGGTGGGTACCTGCAACTTCTTCCTGATGGAAGGACGTAGTTGCCACAAATTGGAATTTCATCGATGTGCTGATGGAATAAAGTTGACCTGAAAAAACGTGTTTTGTCCTTTCTAAATCACTTAAATAAATATACATATATATATATATGTAATATTATAACACAACATTGTGTCATTTATTTGAATGAAAATCCGTCTTGATTTATGCCGCTTCTGAATCGTCCTGTTAGTAGCAGATAGCGTAAATAAATTCAATACATTTTTCAATAAAATCATTATTTTTCAAAATTATATACATCTAATAATATATTTAATAATAATAATAGTCATTACGATGAAGCATATGATTTTGTCATTTTCGTGATTATTGACACTTTAATGGCCGCACGTCGTGTACGCAGTCAAACGTTGTCAGAGGCCCGATATTATATTTTTTAATAATTAATTTAACAAAAACTTTATTGTGTCATTCACGAAAAAATTAACATAAAACAAAAAACAACAATTTAACAAGAAATTTAATTATATATATATATATATAGTTATAAATAAAATAACAACCAATGTGTGTTTCGGCTATCACACACATGTTGTGTGAGCGGCAATTAAAGAGTGTTAAAATACATTACTTTTAATTATGCAATCAATAGTTGACATTTTGTTTATTATATTAATTTTGAGAAAAGAAAAAACGAGAAAAAAAAATATGCTTCATCGATTAATACTAGAAAATAAATATTATCGAAGAAGAACATAATTCAAAAAAATATATATTAAAAGCAAAAGAAATGAACTTACCTTGCCAATACCAACTTCCAGGTGCACCGATGAACAATCTTTCACCGTTCTGAAATCATTAATAAAATATTCATTGAATTAAAAAGATGAAATAAAAAAGAAGAAATAAATGTAAAAAAAAAAAAAAAAAGGAAAAAAAAGTATGATTTGTTAGCTGTAATGAAAATTGCTTTTTATTAAACAAAGTAAATAATGCGAGTGAGTAGAATGAAAACGGAAACAGAACGCACCCACGAAAGACGAATTTTTTTTCTTTTTATTTATTTTTTTTTTTTTTTTTTAATTAACAAGATAACTTGGAAGATAATTTTTGTGTAGTATGGGTACTCTATGTACACATGTGTACATATATATTTATATATATATATATAGTGTACTTGTATATTACTCACACAACAGACAAACAAACACGCGATAAATCGGCCTTACTCGTTACGTATGTGTATGCAACTTGCATGCAAACAAAAAGGAAGAAGAAGACACGCTTATATGCGTGTGTAAGAATATTAAATTTTGTCGAGCGAAACGTATTAAGCGCGAGAAATCGCAGATAAAATCGACGACGATGCTATTTTCCATCGTCGTATTTCATTAATTTTAATGATAAATTCCCTGTTCCGTGTTTTATAGGCGTGTTAAATTAAAAGATGATCACACAGTTGTTTTTATATTTAATTATTTCATTCAATATTATTATACAATTGTTAATTAAATTCTTTCATTTGAAAGAAATTTGGATTTCTATTACTTTGTCCTAAATAATGAATTTTTTATTATATTATTACTATATTACTATATATATATATATTATATTACTATATATATTAATTACTAATTTATATTATATTTCCTACAATATTTGATTAATATTTTAATTAATTTAATAAAGAATTTTATACTATATTTTATTATTACTATATTACTATATATATATATATATATATTAATTACTAATTTATATTATATTATTTCCTACAATATTTAATTAATATTTTAATTAATTTAATAAAGAATTTTACTATATTATATTATTACTATATTACTATATATATATTATATTAATTACTAAAATATTTAATTAATATTTTAATTAATTTAATTATAAGTAATTACTTAATAATTTTAATTGAAAAATATTACTAAATATTGATCCAATAAAAAAGCAGAGCCTTTTATTTAATCAAAGTTTTTAATAATAAAAATTAATTTTAGAATTAAAAAAAAAAAAAAAAAAAAAAACATGGGAAAAAATAATTATGAAGCTTATCTTAAGTATATCTGATACAAGGTGATTTATGAAAAAGTAAGTTAAAGTACTTTTAAAAACTCACGATCGTAACAACTCTCAATCTTTCGAGTGGCACTCGAAATCGTCGACATACCTAAACACGCTCGTTTAATCCGTTCACGACTAACATTTCCCATGGGCGTCTATCACGTACGATGTATAAGTATAATACTTACATACTTATTTACTTACTTAACATTTATATATATTCAAAGCTCGATCGGAATGAAACCAATCGATTTCAAATTGTAAAAATACCGCTGTTTTTATCGAATTACATGTTCCAACACATTTACTTTTTACATTAGAAAATAAACTCACATTATATATAAATAATTTATTATTATATATATTAGTATATTATTATATCAATATATAAATATTATAGTATATTAATAAATTTAGTTATTAATAAATAATAATATTATTATAATATTATTATTTAATTTAATAAAATAAATATCATATTTATATAATAATAATTAATATATATATATATAATATAATTTATATAATATTTATTATTAAATAAATATTATATAAATATTAAAAATTATAGAATATTATAATATTATTATAATATTCATTATATAATAATAATAATAATTATTATTATTATCATCATTATTATTCATTATATAAATATTATTATAATATTATTATTATTTATAATTTAATTAAATAAATATATTTATATAATATTTATTATTATATAAATATTATATAAATATTCATTATATAATTATTATTATTATTATTATTATTATTATTATTATTCATTACATAAATATTATAATTGAAATCATTCAAATCATTTAAAAAAAATCTATCGATAAGAAAATTAATATCGTTCTTTCCTTAGTAAAAAAAAAATACAAAAACATCATTCGTTACAATGCATTTTCATTCGTTTTTTTTTTTTTTTTTTCAAATCACTCCCATTCTAAAAAAGGTTTTCAATTGAAAAATCTTCGAACTTTAAATGAAAAGATCGAAAACCCTTTTTAAAAACCGTACAAAGCCGTAGTATTTAATCGAGACTAGCTTTTTGTTAGATCATTGATTTCTATTATAAAATCTATCCACAAAGGATTTTTCCCTTCCAATAGTTCATTGTAAGTTCATTGTAAGTTATAATATAGAACCGGTTAAAATTGTATTCTCTTTTGTCCGTTAGCAGCAACAGCAAGATACGCGGTATAGTAGCCTATAAATTATCTCACTAATACACACATACACATACGTACACGTACTCACGTTTCCTTCGTGACGTTTGTTACGTTCACGTTCCTATATAACGGTATTAACCTTAGAAGAACACGAAGGAGACATCTAAAGAGACTGTAATAAAGATTACGCATCGCATACATATTAATTAATAGCCCTGGGTAGCATGAATGATCTCAAGTAAGAAACCAAACGCGTGGAAAATAGATGAGGAGGAGGAGGAGCAGGAGGTGGAGGAGAAGGTGGAGGTGGAGGTGGAGGAGGAAGCAGCCAATACTTTTCTTTCTATTTTGCTTCCCAAAGCAAAATTATGCAACCGAAAGTATTCTATCTACATTACATGCATATAATATACATATCTATAAATGTATCTATGCAACTTTGCTAATGCAATCTTACGTGCATACATACACACACAGAGACACACATATCACACGAGATGATGTATGAACGATTGAAAAGCAACAAAGACAATTTAATGGCATAACGAATTCAAACACGGAAAATAATTATCATTTATCCTAACCCCTTAACTAATCGAAATTACTTACTTTCGTAATATAATTGTTTCTTTTTTTTTTTTTTTCTTTCAAAGATTGCCCCAAAGGATAGAAAATTCTTTCGACTATGATGAAATTAAACAATAAGATCATAAATAACGAAAAAGAAAGTGAAAGAAATAGGATAAGGAGTACCACCACCGCGCGTAGAGTACAGGGCTCGCTCGCAAGGGCAATGGAGATTCGCGAAAAGAAAACTATCGTTTCTAGCTTCGTTTTACTCTGCTTATCATGAGAAATGGCGGCCGTTTATAAAACAATGCAAGCATGGACCACCAGCGCGCGTAGGTGGCCTCCTTGCAAACGGTCGACGGTGAACACGGAACGCGGTGACAGAACGAAATGTCCGAGCCTTAAATGGCCACCTGAAACTCTCATTCTCCAGCACCCTTTCACCCCCTTTCCCCTTCTCAACATGCTGTGCTTGCATATATCCTCTTCTTTCTCTCTTCCCTTATTCTTTCAAGTTTTTTACTCATCCCTTTATACATATATCCTGACTCCCAGTGCTCGAAGGGATTACGCGTACAACGTGGAAGCTCACTTTCAACGTTGAGCATACAAAGTCAACGTGACAAGGAATATCCATCTCTCTCTCTTTCTCTTTCTCTGTCTTTTACTCTCTTACTATCTTTTTTGATTTCCTTTTCCTCTTTATCTTTATCTTCTTTCGATCAAACCTCATTTCACGGCATCTCACTTACGATTAATGCTCACGTACGAAGATTTTTCAACTCGTATTCGAACTCGAACTCGAACTCGATTTCGCTGTAACGTTGTAAAAACTGGGATAGGATGAAGAGAAAAGGGGAAGACAGGACAGGACAGGATAAGAGAGGAGAGGAGAGGAGAGGAAGGATACGTCGGTGTGGTCGGATACGTAAAGACGACCAAAGTACGACGAGTTTTAAGTGGCGCCAGCAGTCCGGTGGGTATTTCGGCTCGAGCCCTTTTATTTATCGTTTGTGTCCGCAAATGTTATTATTTGTGAGAGGGTGCACTGCCCGCAACGCCGAAGATTCACACGCTCGGCTGAACAATGGGGTCCCCTGAGCCTCCTCCTCCTATTCCTCCTCCAACTCCTACTCTTCATCTTTAAGAAAGGACACACAATGATGTCAAACGTGCGACCGAGTCACGTGAACGCCCAATGTCTCTCGATGGTCTAACACATACACACATATACGCATATGCATATGCATTGATATATTCGAACCGTGACTTCTATACATTTTTATAAGATTTTTTTTTGTTTGTTATTTCTTTTTGATACAAAGAGATATAAATACATATATATATATTCCTATTGGAAAGTTTTGTCCGTTCAAACAAACACTGGGTTCAATTTTTGGCCTCTAGGGATAAGGTATTTTTTTTTTTTTTTCTAAAAAATGTAATTATACAAATTGCTATCAAACTGTCAAGAAGTCATAAATAACGATGACAATTTATATTGACAAAATTATTGTCTGTTTTTCTTTTGTATTTTACAAACGAGCACAACCCTAGTAGCACGAAATATTGAAAAATATTGAATACATGTGTATTTAAAATTAAAAACAGATTTAATGTCTTTTTAATATTAAATACACATGTATTCAATATTTTTCATTATTTCGTGCTACTAAAGAACTTTATGGTAGATCTAACACGTATATTTTTATCGCAATGTTATGGGGAATAAAAAAAAAACAATTTGCAAAATAAAAATGCATCAGACTTATCTCTCTCTCTCTCTCTCTCTCTCTCTTTTAATTTATGTTTTTATATTAAACAAAAATTTATTTTTAAAAAATATATAATATAATACATTATTTTATTTTTAACAGTGACCAAAAAAAGAACAGAAAATCATCTGTTGGTAGATGAAGAAGAAGAAGAAGAAGAAGAAGCGTTCGAGGTATTAGTCGTGCAACGGTAAGCAAATACGTGCATTTGTCGTTCGGTCTCGTAAGACACGAAAAGACACGAGAGGTAGAAGAGGATGAGGATAAGGATGAGGGGGTGGGGGAGGAGAGGGGGGGTGGAGGGGGAAATGAAAGAAGGAAAGAGAGATGATGCATAACGTGTACCCCCTATGGAGTAGCGTCTACTTCGATGCTTATACACGGTAAAAATTTGCAACCGAGACAATGGCGATCGGAGGCACCGGTCTGTCTACACGAAACACGAACGACACGAGTTGTATTCTGGCGCCGATCGGAAGAAGGAGGGAAAAGGAAACCACCATGTGAGTAGTATTCGAGATTGAAATATAACCAACCGAACGAATGTGTACTCCTCTCCGAGGAGAGTACAAAGTGAAATTTATGCTGACATCCCAGACCTCGTGTTTGCTCTGTCTTTCTCTCTCTCTCTCTCTCTCTCTCTCTCTCTCCTTCTCTTCTTCATCTCTTTCTACATTTTATTTCTTTCATACTCAAGCTCGAGATCACCCTGTTGTTGGTGGTATGCAAGTCTGAGATTGAAAGTACTTAACCCTTTAGCCACCAACAATTTCTAACATGTTTTTTTTAATTATTATTTTGCCTCGACTTATACGCATTTTACTATCGGGGTTAGGTTTATCGAATTTTAGAATCACGATGACCCTATTATTCTACCCCCCCTTTACCCACCCACTACTCTACATGCACTCAGTCGTATATGCACGCGTTTATTTAGATTGGCAAATGCATTGTGAATATAATTCATTATTTTTATATTATTTATATTTTTTTTTTGTGTAACCATGGGTTTATTCCGTCAATAAAAATAAATAAATAAAAAAATAAATAATTATATAAATAACTATAATAATATGATAAATATGTAATAGATAATACTAAAATAATATAATAAATAAATAACAATAATAAATAAATATCGATTATATATTTTCGCCGTCTTATTATTATTTTAATATTTTTATTTGCGTAGAATTAAAAAAAAAAAAAAAAGAGGATTTTGCATGGCATCGAACGAAACGATCGAACTCAAGAAAAAGGATGGAGATAAAGTAGTGGGGGGGGGGGGGAAACAACGACGGATCGTATCGAAGAAATCGGCATAGATCGTTATCGAACCAAGGTATATCTCGTTCGAACGATCGAACGATCGATCGATCGATCGATCTCGAGCAGATCCAACGGTAAGATAACGCGTGTAACTTGCCTTCGTGGAAGGGTGGGAGGGGGTGAAGGAAGGGGAAAGAAGAAACGCGATTTCCAGAAGCGAGCACAGTTTAACGCGAAGATCGATGGTCGATCGTACGATCGTTGGCATCGAAAGGCCCTCTAAATCACCGCCACTGAGATTTAGTAGTCGAACCAAAGACTCTCTCTTTCTCTCTCTCTCTCTCTCTCTCTCTCTCTCTTTCTCTCTTTCTTTCTCAGTTCTGTCTTTTGAAAACAATAGCAATTTTTCTTACTACGTCCTCCATACGCTTCTTCATCTTTTTTTTCTTTCTTTAATTCTTTTGCCATTTCATTCGCGAAAGATGGAAATACACTGTCAAAATTCTTAGTCCTGTTCGTTTGTAACCGATCCCAGTCAAATGTCAGAATAATTTTTTTGTTTATGTTAATCATCTATATTTTATTCTATCATTCGACAAAAATTCTATTTCTTTGTTATTTTTTTTTGTTATAATAAAAAAAATATACATTTATTCATAACACATGCATCGAACGATTACTAATCAATCTAATCAAACGTCTAACAATAACTGATAAAGAAGAAAGAAAAATAGAAAAAAAAATTATTAAAACATTTAGGTAGGTACACTCCTAGTGTTGGGTTGTTCGGAAAATTCGTGCCGATTTTCGATAGGTGGCACAACGTTTTTTTTACTGAAAAACCTCTAACAATAACTGATAAAGAAGAAAGAAAAATAGAAAAAAAAATTATTAAAACATTTAGGTAGGTACACTCCTAGTGTTGGGTTGTTCGGAAAATTCGTGCCGATTTTCGATAAGTGGTACAAAGTTTTTTTTAATGAAAAACCTGAGAAGTTCTGAAAGAAGAAAATTTGTAAGTTACCCTTTAAGATGAAGAAAAGTTGTAAAACAGAATCGCATACTTATTTATTATTAATTAAATATATACCAAAAAAGATATATATACCAAAAAACTTAAATGCGTGTTGCATTTCAATCTTCCGTCAAAATCGGCACGAACTTTCAGGATAACCAATACTTTTTTTAATCACCCCTCCCTCTCCCTCTCCCCCCACACACACACACACACACATACATTGAACCATTCTAATCGATTTAAATAAATTTTAGATCAACACTTGTTGCTGTAAGGAAAACGAGAGTCTATGGGGGAAAGATGAAACGTGAGTGTGGATGGAACGAAGAGGGGATGGGGGGTGGGTCGATTTTCTCGTAAGCGCGGGTAAATGTATCAGGTGGTGAGGAAGGGGGGGTGTGGGTGGGTGGGTGGTCGGTGAGGATTGAGTCTAAGCGAGGGCGGGGTATTAACATTGAATGCCGTTTTTGAATCGCAGTGGAGTAAAAGTCGGCTACGATCCTGGCACCGGGTATAGGAAACATGCATTAAACATCTGCCATAAGAGCCGGACAATTCTGAATTATACATCCAAGGAAGAAGATAGCCGAGTTGCTTGCGGAATTGTCCCACTATTTCTTTGGCGGCAATCGAACCTGTCCCCCGCTGCGCGAAACCACTCTCTCTCTCTCTCTTTCTCGCTCTCTCTTTCTCTCTCTTTTTTTCCCTCACCCTCCCCCTCATCTGATGTGACTTTAAGTTTATACGAAGTCCCAGTCCCAGCTACTACGACAACATCGTCGTCTCGTGTCGAGAACGTTTTCTTACGTTTATGTTAGAGAGATTAGATCTCAAAGTTGGTAGGTCACACGATCGAAAGAAAGAAAGAAAGAAAAAGAAAAACAGGGGGGGGGGGAAAGATAAAAATAAATAAATAAATAAGTAAAGAATAAAAAAAAAAAAAAAGAAAAAAAAAGGTATAAGAAGTAACTAAAAGAGACAAATAACGTAGATGGTAACTCGTGATGAGTTACACAAGTGTCACACCGAGTATAAATCTTCTTCATATGTATTTGTAAGTTCCCTCACCCTCACTTCGTTTTGTTTCCGTAATGTTTCAGGAATGTGTATGGTATTTCAAAGAAATCGATGAAAAATCTTTTACCCAAAGTCCTCGTCGATTACTGACCCGATTGGTATGGGGGAAGAACCCAGTCTTCGAGATACGACGACGGGACCCCAGAAAAGCGAGTTTTCGAAGACAAGACAAGACAATCGACCGTGTTAAGAGAAACAGAGAGAGAGAGAGAGAGAGAGAGAGAGAGAGAAATACAAAAAGATAGAAAGTATATGTGTATATGTGTGTGTGTGTGTGTGTGTGAGAATCTTACCGATTGCTTTTAGGACCGTGGGTAAACCACCGTAAGAATAAGAATACAAAATACATCGGGGATGTGTTGCGTAGCATTGGAATTCGCATTCCTCGCCATATTCGGTTCTCCCTGAGCCCCCCTCCTTCCCGCCCCTCCCCCTTCTCCCATTGCATCGTCCCTTAACTCTTTTCCTGACATCTTTCACCCTTCCCAACCCAACACCGACCGGGACACACCACACACTATATTTATATACCCTCCTTTCACCCTCTCTTTTTAGGGATTTATACCGTTAAAGGTTCTTTACAGATTTGCATTAGCCATTTTATCTTTTTTTTTTTTTTTTTTTTGTATTTTTTGTACACGTTAGAAAAGCTACGGGGAAAGTTAAAATGAAAGTTAGTTGAAAATATGTTTTTTAGTTACCTTAGCCATGGCGGCACCCAGACCCGCCTGACAAGAGCCTTGCCTGTGGTATCCCCAAAACCCTGAAACGGAAATGAACAATTACGTGTAAGTACAATGAGTGATGACCTTTCTTTTATATATATATATTTTCTTGTCTTTTTTATTCTTTAAACTCGTGTTGTACTAAACTACTTTTCTCACGATGTATTTGTAGTATTATATATTTTTTGTTTATTGAGAAAAAAATTTTATATATTATTTTTATAAATATGGATCATTGAAAAATGTGTCTTTAAAAAATATCAGATTCCGTTGAAATCATGGGATTATAAAATAATTATTATATATAATATAATAATATAATTAATAATAATAAATAATATAATTTATAATATAATAAATAATGTGTAATTTATATTATATATATTATTATATAATAACTATTACAGAATAATTTCAGAAAATAATTGAAAATTATAAAATTTGTGTTACTTTTACTTTTATATTATTTTTAAAAACATAAACTAAATATAAATGATTATATATATTATATATATAGAATATAATAATATAATTAATAATAATAAATAATATAATTTATAATATAATAAATAATAAAAATAATAAGTATTAATAATATAATAAATATAATAATATATATTATAATAAATAATAAATAATATATAATTTATATTATATATATATATAATAACTATTACAGAATAATTTCAAAAAATAATTGAAAATCATGAAATTTGTGTTACTTTTACTTTTATATTATTTTCATAAACATAAACTAAATATAAATGATTGAAAAAAAAAACAAAAAATATCAAATTCTATTGAAATTTCATAAAAAAAATTTCAATTATAATAGTTTGAGAAAATAATTGAAAATCTTGAAATTCGTGTTACTTATAACGGAAGTAGCGAAGAGTATAGCATATTTCGATGTATATTTGAACTTTGAAGGTTGAATCTTACAAAGTATTACGAATATTATCGACTAGGAAGTTGAACTGGGTATAAGTTTCAAAGGCATCGTGTGCATACGCCTAAATGGTTAGGTGCACGCATCATTAACCTTGGATCGATCTTTACTAACCGACTCTCTCTCTACGATTCATTTTCTTCATCTTTTAACAGTTCGCCTTTGAGCAAAACAAAAATTTCTTCTACTTCTTCTTCTTCTTCTTATTCTTATTCTTATTCTTCTTCTTCTAATTCTCTTTGATTTTTTTTTTTCTTTCCCCATAGAAAATTCCGTAACAGCCGAACAGGAACACCACTTCGATAAGAAATATTTCAAAGATAAGAAATATTGTGTAATTAATTAACCTTTACGCATGACTATTCCCTTTACACGTTAAATATTATTTCCGGAATAATCCATGTTTTATAATTTTATGTTTAAAAAAAAAAAAAAAAAAGAAAAATGTATAAATTTTTTTTTAATTTTTTTTTTTATACCAATTTAATTATCGATTGATTCTACTATATCGTAACTTAGGATAACTGTATTCCTTTGACATATAACATTTTTTTTTTTTAATTTAATTTATTAGTTATTACTACTTCAAACTATCTATCTCTTTTTTTATTAATTCATGTGTAAACCTATACCATATACAGTACAATTCATTATAAAAGAAAGAAAGAAAGAAAAAAAAAAAAGAAAATATCTACTGACGTACATGCTCGACTTTTGAATATGTATGAGAACCTACTCTACCATATTTGGTACACGTGCGTGTACTTTCCAACAACCCATATATGAATTTATTCTTTTTATATTTTTCTAATCTGTTTTTTCTTTTTTTTTTAGTTTTTTTTTTGATTCAAAAGTCTCTTTAATTAGATTCATAAAGAACAATTTTTTATCAAATTTCTGAATAAATTATTTTGAGATTGGAACGAGTTAAAAAAAAAAAACACTCGTAAGAGGGAAGAAGAAAATAAAAAAAGGAAGGCAAGGGTTTTTGTTTTTTTTTGATTTTTTTTTTTTTTGGTTTCACATACTATTCATAGTCTTCTTATCTTTTCAGTGACGGAAGAACTTCCGAACTTTTCAGTCAAACATTAACTCCGTTTGTCAACGACTATATCGGAACGGCCCCCTCTCCTCCCCTCCCCTCCACTCCCCTCCCCCGTCCCATAGATAAGAGAAAGTAACAAAAAAAAAAACAAAAAACAAAAAATGTAAGAGCAAGAGAAAATGAAAAGTAGGAGACTAGAAAATAATGGATGGTAAAAGTATCAGTAAAAAGAAAATATTTATTTCTCAGGGTGGTCTTAAACTTTTGCCCCGAGTTCACGATATCCCATAACTTAGTATGGGAGTGAAACAATGTCAACGATAAAATAGAAAAGTTATGAGTTCGATAAGAAAAAGGAAAAAAAAAAAAAGAAAAAATGAAGCAAACTGGTGACTCGTGTTTTCTTTTTTGAATATCTAACGATAAATTATAACATTTTAACTTAAAAAAAAAAAAAAAGAAAAGAACAAGAACAACAAGAAAATAAAAATAAAAAAAAAAAACGAAAAACTTGAAAAGAAAAGTTGAACACTTTTGACTGACACAGGGTATAGTATTTTTTTGTTGTTTAATATTTCATTAATAAAAATTAGTAATTTTTTATTCAATGATAGTCACGTTTTATATATAAGTATATTATTATATACATATATTATTATTATTATTATTATATACAATATATTATTGTATATTAATATATTATTTATTTTTATTTTTATTTTGTTATATTATTATTATTATTATTATTATTATTATTATTATTATATATTTACAATATATTATTGTATATTAATATATTTTTTTATTTTTATTTTGTTATATTATTATTATTATTATTATTATATACAATATATTTACAATATATTATAGTATATTAATATATTTTTTTTTATTTTTATTTTGTTATATTATTATTATTATTATTATTATTATTATTATATACAATATATTTACAATATATTATAGTATATTATTATATACATATATTATTACTATATTATTGTATACATATATATTTATATAAGTATAAGTAAATGAATTATTCAAAGTATATAAATTATCATAAATATGTTTAAAATACGTTAACTGTAAATTTTAATTCAACATTATCAATTCTAAATACTTCAAACGTTCCGATGATCACCAATGACCACCACAACCAATGACAATCAAACCGTTAAAAGAAAATCATCAAACTAAAAGATAAAAAGATATCGAATTCGTTTAAAAATAAGATGAAGTTTCGCGATATCTAGCAAACCAACCATTGAGAGTCTTTCAACGTAAAACGTTGAACGTGAGAAATCTGTTTTCTGAGATCACATCTCCCCCGGTTTGAATCCCTGACCTCAGCAAAGCCAAACCCCGTCGTCCACACGAGTAAACTTACGTCACGCACATGCACGCATGAAACTCGTATGATGCGTGCTAGGTAAATATACATATATATATATATATATATATATATATATATATAAGTACAACATAATATACCTTGGCATAACCCAGTGTGGAATTTTCCTGAGATTTTCTTACGAGAAGGAACGTAAATTGTCTATTAAGTTAAAAATAGATAAAAACGAAATTTGTACGAGAGAAATTCGCATAACTCATAATCGATTTTACGATATACCTAATGGAAGAAGAAAAAAAATAAAGAATTAATAAAAAAAAGGTATTTGTCGATCCGTTTATAAAAATAATAATAATAATAATAATAATAAAAAGAAAATCAATTTCAATGATTAAAATGTTAATTCTAATGCATCGTAATTAACCTGATTCCAATTCTTTCATGAATTTCTCTTTTTCAAGTTGTTTACATTTAGTTTTTATTTTCTTATATGGATATTTTGAAAAGAACAAACACAATAATACAATTTCAAGTCTGTGATTAAACGTTGAAGAAAGATGAATGAATTAATTAAAAGAACTCTCTGAATCTCGATAGAGTCATAGAAAAGGGTGACAAAGCGTTTATTGAGAGAATATATAGGGTCAGTTGATATGTTGACATCTATGAATAAGTCGTTTTGAAGATTTACAGTGTGTTTAGGAAGTAGTTCGTTGTGATATGTGAGTTTCAATTATCAACGAACGAATGATTTTATAGTCATGATTATATTCATTCAATTTCTTTTATTTCACATATCTCTAATAATTAAATAAAAGATTATTATTATTATTATTATTATTTGTTTATCACATTTCTATGGTGAGTCAAATTGACAAGTAGAAGATTAGATAGATGTAATTGTATGATTGGCAGGCAGAGTTTTCGTCCAAAATGACCGATAAGTCCATGTCAGTCTTCTCATAACGTTTATATACGTTAGTACATCAAAATTCTTAGTAACTTGTTGGAAGTATGTGTTTATGTGTGTACATGTATATGGAAGAAAGGCACGGCCGAGATCCTTCGACGGGGAACAGACCGGATATTCTCCCCTTCATTCGAACCTACATTTCTTACATTACACTCACTCACACACTGTTACATTGACCCTACTTCAGTAATCTTGAACAATATTTAATTCAATTATAACGATTGACCATATATATATATATTTCATTAACACATGAAATTTTTCACGAAACTTTCATTGGCATCTATCTCTGTGTCTGTGTGTATGTGTTCATGTGTGTAATTTAAAAAAAAAAAAAAAAGGATCATATAAGATTGTTTTAGATGAAAAGAATCGAAATTATAAAGTCGAGTGGTTTGAGAATCGCGTTGTCCGCGTCGGACGTCGTCTCTTAATCGAGTTACATGGGATGAATGGAGTCACTGTGATACTCTCGGATGCTGCAAACGTGTGAGAGAAATCGTCCACGCATTTATGTATTATTATACACCCTCCTCCTTCCCCTCTTCCCCCCCCTCAACCCCACCCCGCCCCCGCTCCTATCCTTTTTATCGTATCATTTTTCTTTAAAAATTAGAAGGCCATTTCTTTATTCTTTTATTATCGGTTATTGACCTTCCTTTGTTATCTGTTTTTCTCATTAATTGTATAATTTATTATTTTTAATTCTTCGTTGATAATATTAAAACCTTTATTTATATATATTTGTATAATAATAATTAATTAAGTTAATATTTACTTTTATATATATATATATATATATTTGTTTTATATACTAAACGTTGCATTTTAATTATCGTACAACAATTTATTCTTAGCCCTAGAAAGTATAATATTATTTTTTTGTTTCTATTAAACGTGTACATTTTGTTATTTAATTTATTTATTAAAATAATAAATAAAAGTATATGGTACACACGACACTTATTATTTTTCTTTTTTTTTTTTTAACATAAAGTATTCCATTATCAAATACAAAACTTATTAATTGTATAATTTATTATTTTTAAATTCCTTGATAATATTAATACTTATAATATTAATATATATATTAATATTACTTACTTGATAACATTAATATATATATATATATATATATTTGTTTTATATACTAAACGTTGTATTTTAATTATCGTACAACAACAATTTATTCTTATCCCCTAGAAAGTTTAATATTTTTTTACCATTAAACGTTAACATTTTGTTATTTAATTTATTAATCGAAATAATAAATAAAAGTATGTTACATACTCTATACTTATTTTTTTTTTTAACGTAACGTTCCATTATCAAACACAATACTTTGTTAATATCTTTTGTATTATTATCTTTAGAAAAAAAAAAGAAAAAAAACAAAATGATCACCTCGTACTCGTCATAGATTTTAACGCGAATTATTAGTCGTTCCTGACAAAAGTAACGATTAGCGTGAATTTTACGTTGAAACACCGACAATAAATTGCTTCGGTGTCACTCAACAATTTGTTTTAATGAATCGGCAAGCCGGAAAAAGAAACATGCAGCAACATAACCGGCAGGCAAACAAGCAAGCAACCAAGCAAGCAAGCAAGCAAGCAAACAAGTAGACAGGGATGTGGCTAGCTCGATCGTAATTCAAGTAGGGATCAAGTGCTAATTGGCCTCGTTAGAACAACGTTGAGTTAGTATAGCTTACACTCTATGGCGCCTTCTAATTATCATTTTTTTTCAGAACATTCATATCGCAGTAAATGATGCTGCGAAACGTGTCGTAGTGGAATGCACTTCTAACGTTTTGTCTTTACTTTATTTTCATTTAATTGACACCTAACTGTTACGATGATTTTCTATAAACAACACATATCATAGTTTATACATTATTAAGTAATTACAAATTAATTTAAAAATGTTTCATTGGAATGAAATTTGATCAATAGAAATTGTTCAATAAGATTTCAGATTTCTTTCCAAGAAAAATACAAGAGCAACGAGATTCAATTAGCTATGGTGACAAGACACACGATGATATAGTTCAATATTTAACACTAATTATATTTAAATACTATTTCTACCACGATTTTGTGTAAGACTTAAATATTACAAATATAATTAATATAATATAATAAATTATTATATATAATTATATTATATAAAAATATGAAATATTAAAAATTACAAATTAACACATTCGCGACCTGACACATTTTTACCTTTTTTAATACTGAGTACCGACAAAAATAATGAATTAATTTCAATTTATATATTTAAATAATATAATATAATAAAAAATAGAATTATATTTAAATATTAAATGGAAATAATTAAATATAAAAATGTATTTTTATCAAAGTTTTCTAAATTTTAAATGACGTGAATTCACGTCAACGGTCGCGAATGTGTTAGGATTTTGTGTAGGACACATAATATAAAAATTGGATCAAAAGATTCTTAAAATACAAGATAATCGAATGATTTTGATTGGGAAAAAGCATTTTGTTTTTTTTTTTTTTTAAAGAAAAAATATATGCATTTGTTTGTCACTTATTAACAGGTTTGTTTTGATGTCAGTTACGAAAATAGTATAATATCATACGTTTCATTTCCACGAAAGAAATTACTCATGACAAATTTCACAAACATGTGCCAAGTGTACCTGCTGTGTTGTAATATGGGTAATAGTGGTTACAGTATCCTAAAGATAAAACATTGCGAGAGTGACATACGGGCCCATGAAAGGATGTGGCTTTTCTTTCTCAATAAATATGAACAATTATTATGCTCGTTGCAAATCTGACGACGACGACGACTATTATTTCCATTCATAAAATAAAACGCAACGCGTTATAAATCGTGAAGTGATGAAGTATGCGTTAGAGCGAATACAACTACAATTCTCTAACTATTGTTTGACGACAGAAGAAAAAGAAAAATACAAAAAAAAAAAATCCGATTTCTAGGAAATATTAGTTTGAGTACGCGTTTATTTTTTAACAGTTCATTCTCTTCCTCTATCTTTCTTTGTCTCTATTTCTCTTTCTCTTTCTCTTTTCATCTTTCTCTTTGAGATATCCAACAAATTGTTTAATTACGCGACTCACGAGCTTGGAATTTCTCAACGATGAGCTCACAGCTCACCACACGATGATCTTGCTTCATAATCGAAATTTCGAAGTAATGCGTTTCCCTACCCTCTTCCTCCTCCTCCTCCTCCTCCTCTTCGTAAAATGAGATATCTATTGCTTTTGTGAGATAACACGGTAGTTACTTTACTTTGTCGATAAAGACAAAATTGATAACGCGAAAAATGCTATTTTAGCACGTTTCGTGTTATCTCTTTGCAACAATTTAATTGTAAACTATATATATATATATATATATATATGTAGTTTAATATTCTAAATATTAGCTAATATAATATTATATATATAACAATATATAATAATAAATAATAATATATAATAATAATAAATAATAATATAATAATATAATATATAATAACATAGTATAATTATATATATAGTATTAGTAGTAGTAAATTATAATAATAATATATAATAATATAGTATAAAAATATACATATAAATATGTAAATAGGACCAATAGGTATTTCAGGGTATATTACATTTTATTTTTATTCTATAATTCCAACCACAGAGGATCTTTTGGTCCACAGAATCTTTGGGTCCTATACAAAATCATGATAAAAATAGTATTTAAATATAATTAGTGTTAAATATTGAACTACATCATCGTGTGTCTTGTCACCATAGCTAATTGAATTTCGTTGCTTGCTCTTTAAAAAGAAAAAAAAAAAAAAAAATGACCAAATGACGTGACACAGAAAAAAAAAGAAAACTTGGGCTTAACTTAAGGAGAGAAGTATTAAAAAGTACGAAAGTCGATATGTGTCTTTTGTCATTAAAAAGCAACAAGAGCAAGAAGAAGGTAAATGTAAGGGAATATAACTACGGGTTGGCAGGAAGTATCCTGTTACGTTATAGGCGTATTTATGGTTGCTATACTTCGAGAACACGACCATATGTCGTTGAGAGGAGAATCCTTGAGGATCCTCCAAACTTTCTTCTTTTCCTCGGATACAACCCCCACCCCCACCCCACCCCAATACTCATCCAAGGATTTACCTTAACCATAGCTAAATTCGAGACTCCTGAACTTCTCCGCGTTAATGACGTTAACATGATGATGAAGAAAAAAAAATATATGAAAAGAAGAACTGTAAGAAGAAGAAGATGAATGAACGAACGAACGAACGAATGAAGAAAAAGATGATGATGAACATAAAGAAGAATGAAAGGGAAATAAGAGACAGTAGCCAAGGACTGTCTTCTGTTTTTAAGCCAAGACGAACCACTTTACGACTGTTTATAGCACTCGAACTTGAGTCTAAGCAGCAGCAGCAGCAGCAGCACCAGCACCAGCAATAACAGCACCAGCTATAGTAACACAGTAGTATAGTAGTAGTCTTAACATAAGTCACGACATCATTCTTCAACGTTTTTCTGTAAAATCCGATAGCTAAATACAGAATAGGAATTAAGAATAGGAATAATGGTCGGCTTGTGTATCATAAATCATGATAGTTCTTTTTTTTTTTTATTTCTTTTCTAGGTATTTTTAAATGAAATACTTCACAATAAAAACTTTCTTGTTAATTAATTAGAAATTAAAATAGAAAACAAAACTATGGGAATAAGAATAGGAATAGTAATGGTCAGCTTGTGTACCACAAATCATGAAAGTCCTTATTTTTGTTTTAGGGTAACTAGATGAAGTACTTTAATGAAACCTTTTTTTAAATTAAAATAGGAAACAAAACTATGGGAATAAGAATAGGAATAGTAATGGTCAGCTTGTGTACCACAAATCATGAAAGTTCTTAGTTTTGTTTTTTAGGTACCTAGATGAAATACTTTGGTAAAATTTTTTTGTTAATCAATAAGAAATTAAATTCAAATAGAAAACAAAACTATGGGAATAAGAATAGGAATAGTAATGGTAAGCTTGTGTACCACAAATCATGAAAGTTCTTAGTTTTGTTTTTTAGGTACCTAGATGAAATACTTTGGTAAAATTTTTTTGTTAATCAATAAGAAATTAAATTCAAATAGAAAATAAAACTATGGGAATAAGAATAGGAATAGTAATGGTCAGCTTGTGTACCACAAATCATGAAAGTTCTTAGTTTTTTTTTTTTATTTTTAGGTACCTAGATAAAATACTCCAATAAAACTTTCTTGATAATTAATTAAAAATTAAAATAGACAACAAAATTACAAGGAAAAATACTCACTCGTACGACAAGGAGAAAATTCTTGAGTTTCGTTGAAATTTTTGTCGACGACCCAACAAGTACCAACTGGATCTCTTCGATTACCAGCTCTAGGTTCCTTCACTGATCTAGGATCTTCAGGATCGTATCTTGGTTGTATAAGGGAGAACCAAATATATCTCGGTGCGCATGCCTGTAACAAAAAGAAAATTGTTGTTAAAGTCAACTTAAGTCAAGTCAAGTCAAGTCAAACACATCATACGAGTTTATTTCTTCATTCTTATAAGTATTTTCTCTTCTCTGATGCATGCATGTATGCGTGCATGCATGTGAGTATTTGAATATTTGCTTTATTAACTCGATACAATGCTCGTAATAAAAACAATCATTTTAACAAGTAGTAGTAGTTATAGTAGTCTTCATGATCACGTTCAATGCCTAACAACGTTCAAAGTTTCACGATGATGATGAACTTGATTTTATTATGAAAAAAAGAAATAATGTGTGATCATATAAATGACGTCACTTTGTATACTTACTTTCCAAGTTCATGGATAATTATTATTAGCATACGTTAGAATATTTTACGTAACTCGTATAGATCATTGCTGTATTTAGAAATTATCTTAACTAGTATAATTAACTACTGTATATATGTGTGTATATATATATATATATATGAACGTTACTGAACCGTATCTCGCATTAACGTTTTTATCACGAACTCAAATCACGAAACGCAAGAACGCTTTTTCACTATCAAGATGATATAATCGAAATAACTTTAACGAAGCGAGAAATAACGGTTTTGATAACAACCAAAAATAATTCATTCATACCACCATTTTGTATATTTATATCTATTAAATAATAACATCGATGATTATCATGACGAATTCATCCTGTTCAACTATTCACCGAACCCTTATACTCGTTCTTTCTGACTCGATAATAATCCAATCGGGTTAAGTCGATCTTTTGTAATTTATTATTAGCTAACAGAAGCAACCAATGACCTAAGGGGAAGATAATAAATAGTAAGACAGGTGAAAAGAATTCGATTCTCTTGATATTTTTCTTTCATTTTTTACACTATACCAATACATATAATAAATCGTTATGAACTAAATCAAAAGAAATAATAATAATAATAATAATAATAATAAAAAGACGAATAAACGAAGATAGTTGCATTCCGAAAGGTTGCCTTGAGCTAACACATGCATAATTCTTATTGTTCGCATTTTCAACACGTTAATATTTTAATCGTTTTTCAAGGTTGGCCCGTGTAAACGAGCCTTAACGAGCTTCGAACGTTGATTTCAGATGCATATACACACACACATACATACATACATATACCAGAGGTAAAACCATGCACGTGTTACTAGTTCTCTCTTTTTCTCTTTCTGTTGTTAACCCTTTTGAGGAAGAATTATACGAATGCATACACCGGTTTCATTGGATGCACGCAACACACAGGGCAATATTAATTGCGAGCCAATTAAGGGCCCAAGTTACAACGAGCTTCGTCGTTATACGCACGCAATTCCCTTTATGTATCTGGGACACGTTGTTGTTGTTGTTGTTGTTGTTGTTACACTGAAACCAGGGTGTTGTTCTACACCCACTATATATTCCCAATCTATCTATCCTTATTTTAATCAAGAATTACGAGAGAGAGAGAGAGAGAGAGAGAGAATTCTAATCGAATCATTTTATGAAATTAAGTTGTTTCACGCGAAAATCATTCTACGAATTAACTCAATTCGTTAAATTAATTTCATAAAATAATGTTTAATATATATTTTGAAACGAATGATCAGAGTATTGCAATGAGAACAGATGGTTAAGTACCAATGAATGAACATGAAAGAAATGTGAGAGAGAGAGAGAGAGAGAGAGAGAGAAGACAATGAGCCAAAGTAGTAGCATAATTTATCCATTGAGCCAGTTTAGGTCAATCTTTCAAGGTAAAACGTATTGAGAATAAAAAAAACGTCGAAATATTTTTAGACCAATCAGAATAATTCCAATGAGAACAGATGGTGTACCATTCAATCGAACTTTAACGAAACAAACACGAGAGAAAAGCATGTTGTGTTATTAAAGTAGAATAATTTATTTATAATACACCTTTGATCGTTAAAGATGTAAAACATAATGAAATAAAATATGATTAATATATTTTTTAAATAAATTAAAATGACGTTGCCCGTACATCATATTAACAAAGATAAAACAGACAAATACAAAATGATGAATGAATCAAAATAACGTAATTTATTTAATGATACTTATAAATTTTGTTCAATATATAGTTGAAGTTATAAACATATTGAAAAAAAAAGAAAAAAATATATAGTTATAAAATATCATTTCAAACAAATCAAAGTATTCTAGTTAGAACAGATGGTGTGTTGTGTGTATCATATGAACATAATAATAATAAAAAAAAAAGAAAAAAAAGGTAAAAAATAAATAGAAAGAAGACGATGATGAGACAGTCAAAGTAAGCGTAATTTATCCATTGCGCCAGTTTAACTTAATCGTTGAAGGATTACCGCTATGATAAACGTTGGAGAGGAAGACAGTAGCAAGGAACAGCATGATGCATCACATCATCACAGTGTGTCTGAACTCAATGCCGTACTTGACGGTGAAGAGCAGCAAAGAAGACCCCCGTTAAGTACGTTCTCGAGCACATTTCTACTTTCGGTTTGTGTTGTGCTATGTCGTCCAAGAGAAAATAATGGCGGTAGGAGAGACGATGAGTGAAAAAGAGAGAGAGAGAGAGAGAGAGAGGGGGGGGGGCCCTAGCAAGCTAGGGGACACTATGTTGTGTCGTCGTCGTCGTCGAAACCCGTAAACGGAAAGAAACGGTTTATCGGTAGTACCAAATAAAGAAACCTTTAGCGATTCCTTTCACTGGTGCCGCGCGGAATTCGGCCGAAGAATCGAACGAAAATAAAAAGAAGAATAAAGGAAGAAAGGAAGGAAGACAAGAAGGAAGGAAGTCATCGAGATCAACTGAAACCATGAGAAGAAAGAACTCGGCCGAGCAAGTCTAGGGAATTCGATTGCAAACGGTTCTTTCCTACTTTTATTCGATCAACGACTATCTTTCATTTCAAAGAATACTATCACCATTCTGTTTCAATAGATTCAACATTTTAAATTATCTTTTACTTATTATTTTTTTTTTTTTTTTAACCATTTTTAATCACGAAACAGTTCTCTCGTTGTTTTCTGTTTTTTTTTTTTTTTTTTTTTTTTTTTCTGGATAGAATATCTGATTTCATAGAAAACGATAAAGTTGATTTTGTTGATACAAGATTATAAATTATTTATATTATATAATAATTAAATTATTATTATTTTAATGGTCTAGTTAATTTATTATTTTCATAGTTTTTATAAATTTTAATAATTTATAAGTTTAATATATGTATAAATTTTTTTTTCTTTATTTTTATCTTTGTTTATCCACTAACGAGTGTCCTTTATTTACTTGGATCACGTTTCTTTTTTTGTTTTTTTTTTTTTCAAAAATAACCATGTAACTAAATATTGTTATTTAGAACGATTGAAACGATTGAAAATTGATAAAGAAAATGATTATATGTATTTTCAAATCCCATTACAAACAAATCTAATTTGTTTCAGAATGATAAGAACCTACGTTTAGTAGATAAAATATTAAAAAATATTGACATGATAAGAAAATAAGAAGGAGGACACAGAGTGACAATAATTTGCTAAACGTTTCAATTTTTCTTTCGTTTATTATTTTATATCGAACGAAAAAGAATTCATAAGATGATATTTGATAAGAATGATAGAAATAGCAAACATATGAAATAATTCCAATCTCATATATAACATCATCTATGAGAAATCAAGGAATAAGATTTTATTCAAGAAATACGATATGTATCAAATTTGTATGATTTGTTCTTATTTTCTTCTTTTACTTTTAACGATCACTCAAATACGATCTGTATGAACAACTCGAGGACCACTCAAGGTAGCTTTAAAACATGGCTAAAATAACATGGTGTTCCTTTAATGTCTTATTCGTCGAGCCACTTCACAACCTTTCAACGAGCATATCTCAGTGAACGGGGTAAGACAAAAGTGTGAAATATCGTTCGTTAATTTAACGAGTAAAAAATATAATACATTCACATGTATATCCCATGTATAAAAATGTGCATATATACGTACAATTACACATACATTTACATAGACACAAATAATGTATACATAGAACAATGAAAATAATAAAAACAATTTTACGTGATGCATTATATTATTATGACTAATATTATGAATCATTATTTTATATATATATATATATATATTCAGATTGACACGTACACACATGCAAATAAATTCATAGATAAATTTATAAAAATAAAAAATAAAAAAATAATAATTTTTGCTGTGGTAAGACGTTTGAAAGGAAGAAACAAGCGTTGTGTGCAGGGTGGTGGTGGTGGTGGTGGTGGTGGTGTTCAAGCCATTTACGATTCTTCGGCGAATTTTACGATCGGCCGATTGGATTCAAGCCAAGAAATTGAGAAAACCAAACGGCAGCTGATCTCTCTCGCATCGTCGTAAAAGCTCTTTTCCTTTCCACCATGTATGCATGCATGCATGCATCCACGTTGCGGCCTTTATTGTTCTTTTGAAAACGTGTAACACACGTGCGAGCACGCGCACGCGTACAAACAACACCCATGAAGATACTTCCTATCGTCACGAAATAAAAAAAAATAAAATAAAAAAAAACCCTAACTACCCAATACGAAATGAAATAGGAAAAAAGTTTGTTCAAAATTTGCTTGTCAAAAATAAAAAACAAATCTTCGAATACATCAAATGCCAAAAATGATTTTTCCTTTGACACGAACAGTTTCACCATTCTAAGAAAAATCGTTGAATCTTTCTTCGAACGATAAATCTAATATAAAAGATAAAAGAAATGGAAGAGATAAGAGATGGAAAAAAAAAAAAAAAAAGAAAAAAGGATGATCGTTTAAAAATGTTTAGAAATCGAAGAAAACTGAAGTTATTTTTAGGGGTGCGAATGAGGTCATCATCGTTGGTTGGCTGTACCCAACCAACTTGATATTTCTTGCGGATAGATCTTCCTTCACGTTTTAAGATAGTTGACAGTCCTTTTAAATTGGAAAGAAAAGACTCTAGGATCTTCTTCTACGTTGTCCACCCTAATACACCCTTCTTCCTATCACACATGTATATAAAGATTTCTACACAATACATCATCTTCGACGATATACCTAAGTATTTATATAACACTGAAAGCAGTGAATCAGGTTACTTCCTTTGCACGGAAGTCATTAAAAAATACAATGAGTTTTGATCTTTTACAAAGTCGATAACGTTGAGAGTTCCGAAAGGTTTAATCTTTCGTTTTTTCTTTTTTTTTTTTTCGGATTAAGAAACCTAATCCCTGTCGAGTACAATTGAGTATCTTGAAAAAAGGGCTCGTTGAAAAGATTAAACTTAAATCCTTCATTAGAAAGTCGTGAATCATAATCCCTCCTAGTGATGACTACGAACCTATTTGTTGTAGTGTCATTTTTTTTTGAACAATTTCAGACAAATATAATAAAGTATAAACAACTCTAATGTGTGTGTGAAAGTAATCAAAAGATATGGGGTGAAAAAAGAAACAAACCAAAAAAAATAAAAAGAAATTTATTCTTAATCTCATAGAATAAACAAACATTGAATTCTCACTAGACTTTTTTTTCTATTTTTTTTTATAACTGACACACTAAATGACCCATGATATATAGTGATTATTTAAATAAAATATAATAATAAAGAATATAAGACGATAGTATATTTAACACTGTTCAAAAATAACCAAAATGTATATGGGGAGAAAGAAAAACAAAACAAAACAAAAAAAAAAGGAACTGTGTAACTTTACCCTATCCCATAAAATAGAGACACATTGAACTTTGACATTGTTTTTTCTATTTTATTAAGTGACAAACGAAATGGCTCGTAATACTGAGCTCGTAAAACGTCGATCTCTTCGTTTTTGATTATACGTACGAACACCTCGAGTCATTTTATTTAACACACACATACACAAATCAAATATCAAATCATCAACCCTTTTTATCTTGTGAATTGTAATCAACGACGAATTTACAACATTTCACATGGAAAATGAACTCGAATATATATTTTGTAAAAAGAAACATTTCTTACGATTATTATCCAACGAGGTAAAAATATTTTTTTAAAAAGTGAAAAGTGACTTTTCTTAATATGACTCCAGGTGTATATCATTGTTAAATGTTTGTTTTATTATTCCCTATCAACGTAAGTAACAACAGATGAGATTTTAGACAAGAAAAATGAATAGAAAAAGATAGAAAAGATATAATAAAAGGTTAAGAAGAATTATAATAAGTATAGTAGTATAGTTCTCGAGTGACAGAATAACAGAGTAGTTACAGAGTAGGATATTTACGTCATAAAGGTGGAGTCTAAGGAGTTGTTTTAGTTTCGAGGTTGACTCACCTCTTATATACTGAGTCACAACATTATTTATACATCGTACGAATACGAACATATGATTCTTGTGGTCGTGGACGTGCATAATAGCAAGAGACAAAAAAAAAGAGAGAGAGAAGAAGAAGAAGAAGAAGAAGAGTTTATGAGAGGAAGGTTAGGGAGCTTGCAACAGTCACCCAAAAAGACAAAAAAAAAAAATAAAAAAAAACCAACAACTTAAACCATTTGTCATTCCTGAATCTTGCAATTTGTTACTGCTACATTTTATACGGTTAATAGTTTAAAAAAAAAAAAAAAAAAAGGACTTTCTTTGTAAAATTTACACGTGTAAATACTAAATGATGAATCGGACAATTTTATAAATTGATAAATTAATGTAAATATTTTTCTTATCAATTTGTTGATTAATTGAAATTTATTGTGGATTACAAGTATGAACAAATTTCATGGTGTTTTATCGTATTAAGGTTGCATTTCCTTGTTCCCTGTGACAGAGCTAACGCCGCTAAGAAGACTTCAGAGAGAGAGAGAGAAAGAGAGAAAGGGCAAAAGAGTGGTTCGTTCTTGAGGAACGAACCATCTCGGAGGAGGAGGCCACGAAAGGCTACCGCGAAGCAAAAAGGGATCGTTTAACGGGCGTCGCAATTTGTCCCCTCGACAAAACACAAGACTGGAATGCGTATTGTCTGACCGTCGGATTATCCGATCCTTTCCTTTTTCTTCTTCATCTTCTTCTTCTTCTTTTATCATCCTCTTTCTAGGACCAAGCACCTAGCGAGACAAGTTCCAGACTAGAGATGAGTTACTTTCTTTAAGACTAAATCTAAAGATGGGGGTACATGTACTATCTCTATTTATACTATCAGAAGATCGAACTTTAAAATGAAGTTTTATTTTTTTTTTTTTTTATAGTTGGGTACAGTTAGAGGATAATTTTGTATTGGTTTCTAATGAATATGTGTTAGCATGGTTAGTTGTGAAATGTAACTAGTATAGTTTATGAAAACTGAGTATATACTATTGGGTTGGCAAGAAAGTAATTTCGGTTTTCTTTATATATATATATATATATATAATTATACATATATATTATATATATTAAATTATACAATATTAATAATAAATAAATATATAAATATAATAGAATTAATAAATAAAAAAATATATATAATATTAAATAATATTATATATATAATTATAAATTATAAATTATATATTAATATTAATATTATATTATATATAATATAATTTAATATTGTAATATTATATTTATATATATATATATATATATATTTACTTACTACCAAAATTACTTTCTTTCCAACCCAATATTATAATATCAAATATTTTTAATTGTTTCTTGTAAAATTGATTTTTCATAATCTATACTATTAACATTATTATGAAGAAGTAGAATATAATAGCACTGTTATTTAACTAATATATTATAGTATTAATTATAACATTATTTAAGTTTTTTGTTGAAAAACTTAATTTCCAAATTCGAGAATGCAATATTGAATGAATTTTTGTTAAAAAAAAAAAAATAAAAAAAAATAAAAAAATAAACAACGAAAGAGATCCCAATCGAAAACATACAACACAACCAACAACATAAACCCATAGCTGGCTATTTTGAGATTTTACAAAAATATATGTCCTTTTGAAGATTTAACGCCAATGGGGTGACTTCTACTGAAGAACAGAACATTGTCCTGTCGAGTAGATTCTACAATGGCATTTCCATTCTCACGAAGAGAGTGGTTGGTGGTGGCTGCCGACAAACGACAATCTCGAATCCTATCGATCCTGTGTTAACTCTTCTCCTCTTCTCTCCTCTCCTCTCCTCCAGGGGAGGAGCGTTCACGCAAACCCAATGGGTCCTTTCGCATGCGAATTCCCAAAACGGGAGAAAGTCACTACGAAAAGGGAGAGACTGTACGATGCCTGATGCAAGGGAAAGGGAGGAGGAGACCAATGGTAGACAGAAGAAGAAGAAGTAGAAGTAAAAAGAAGTAAAGTCTCGAGGATTTCGTACAAGGCTCTGCTTTCAAGCCGGGTCGTTGAGGTCAAACGATTGTCCTTCGCTTTGATATCCCCCCGGCTATTTCTTTTTTACTTCATTTTTCATTCTTTTTTATTTTTCTTTTTCTTTTTTTTTTTGCTTTTATCTTTCCTTTTTCCTCCCAAATTTACGTCTTTCTAAATCGTTTGGATTCACGACTCTCAAATTATTTTATATTCGGTGTTATAGATATCTTTACAATTGTATACTAAACAAATGTGTATTAAAATATTACACGTAATATCATTCTGTGACTGTATAATTTAAAAAACTTTGTTTCGTTCTAAAGATTCACGATTTTAGAATTATTTTATTCAGTGTTATAAGATATCTTTACAATTGCATAACTTTGTATTAAAATATCACGTGTCAAATAATTCTGTAATTATAATTCTTATACAGTTGTATAATTAACAAACTTTGTATTATTATTATAACTTATGACAGAAATATTGGACACCTTCCAACCTTTGAATCCGATTGCTAATTAAAACTTATTACATTGGTCTTACTCGTCGTAAATCTCGTAACTAAACGTGCTAACATTAAATCGAACTTCAAAAAAAGAAAAGGAAAAAAGAAGAAACCCCTAAAAGAGTGACACATGATTTACAAGTTCCTTAACACACAGAGAGAAAGTTTACTATTACAAAACGTTCTTTTTTTTGAATACGGGGGTTTAAAGTATTATTAGAAATAGTTTTATAAACAACACTGGTGGGGCGAGGGGGCGAAGGGGCGAGGGGGAGGGGGGGGGAAGTAAGAGATCACCATCCGAAAATACTTTTTTGTATTTTCGTTCAAATAAAAAGACAACGGAGCAGAAGTTGTTACGTACGAATGAGTATTCGAACGAACGTACTCGGAAGCTGTTTTCTGTCGAGTCTCCTTCGTCAAGTCGTTTGCCCTTTTAAACGCGACCTTTCTCTCGGAAGCAATTAATAGAAGGTAATTATCGTGGTAGCTAGCTCTAGCTTTAGCTTTGACTCTTGTCTTTGTCGTTGTTCGTGTTTGTACGATGCACACGGTGCGAAACGCACGTTGTATGTTCGAGGAAGAAGAAGAAGAAGAAGAATGAGAAGAAGAAGAAGAAGAAGAAAAATGAAGAATAAGATGAAAACAAGGAAGAAGGTAGTACAAGGCTAAGTTCACTTTGAAATCAGTCATTACGGAAAGAAACGGTACAAAAGACAATTCTTCTTGATTACCTATATTGCGTTTTCTGTTCCGTTCATGCAATTTTTTATTTTCTTTTAAAGTTTGTTTTAACGAAAAAAAAAAAAAAAAAAGAAAAAACAAAAACAAATTTCATCGGAAATATTTTAATCGTTTTATTTTCAATTAAAATTCTATAATATTTATTTGACACCAGTATATTTTTATTAACCCTATTATTTATATTACCTATATTTATATATACCTATTTATATATAACCCCCTTATATATATATATATAATTATAATATTATATAAATATATAATTATAAATATAATAATTATATAAATTATAATTATATTAAAAAATTTTTATATATAAATTTTCTAATAAAATTTTATTTTATAAATATAATATATAATTTATTATATAAATATAATAATTTATTATAATATAATTTTATTATATAATTAAATTTGCAACAAAATTGTTTAGTATTATAATAAATACTAATAAATTATAAAATATGTATATATATATAAATAATAAATTAATTTAATAATTATTTAAATAACATATTTTTATTTTTAGGTAACTTTCATATCTTGTCAAATTAAATGAATAGTATATGTGAGTATATATATATTTCTTTTTAATGTAAATAATAAATATTAAAAATATTGATCCAATAAATATAACAACCCTTAAATTATATTAAAAAAAATTTCTTTTCTGATCACGATTTTGAATAATCGATCAAAACCCACATGGAATTTCATGAATTTGATTACATTTGATCATAGAACATATCGAATCATGAATCAAATCGTCACTATAGTATTTCCTCTTTGTAATGGGCTTTGTTCTTTGAAAAAGACACTAACTATTATTATTTTCTCGAAAGAGAAAACAACAAATCAAGTTATGTAGGATTTGCCAATGCATAGGATAACGATTTTCGATTAGTTGCATGGAGTACACCATCGATGAACGTCATCACGTAGTCCGTGACAAGAATATTGTGTGGACGTTAAGGGTATATTTATTGTTTTAACGTGCTTCAATCGTACGTGTGTATCTCTCAAAAGGTTTGTGACACATACACACACACACACACACATACACACACAAACATGATATCGATTATGCTACTCGCGTGCTTATTGTACTTCCGATCTTTAAAAGAAACGTCCGTTCTTTCCGTAGATTGTATACTTTCAAAAATTTATTTTACCACGTGCCATGGATTAACGTTTTTTGTCCGAACTATATATAAAAGACGATCTATGAATTATTTAACAAAATTCTCTTTTTCATCCTTGAAATTGATCAAACGATGTTAAACTTTCTCAATTTTCGAATTTTAACCCATCACTTTTTTCAAACAAAATTCTATTATTCTATTATATAATTTCAAATTTTAAATATATATTTATATAACTTAAAATTTAAAATATATATTTATATAATTCAAAATTTAATATATATAATTATATAATTTAAAATTTAAAATATATATTTATGTATAATTATAAATATAATTATAACTATATTTATATATTATATTATTATATTTATATATTTATATTATATTATTTTATTATATTTATATATTAATATTATATTATTTTATTATATTTATATATTAATATTATAACTATATATATATATATATATAAAATATATAATAATAAAAAATATAAATATATATTATAAATATATAATAATAAAAAATAATAAATAAATATAAATATATAATAATAAAAATATAAAAATATAAAAAATATAATATATATATATATAAATATATATATATGTATATATAAAATATTTATATTTTAATATATAATAATTTATATATAATATTTTATATTATTACATATTATTTTATAATACAGTAAAAAATGACATTTCAGAATGTCAAAAGGATGACACGTTTTTCTGTGCATACAAAATGACAAGAATACAAAACGATAATTGTCGTATTTAACATTCTCTTATCTCTTTCTCTTTGTATATTTCATCTTATCTAAACGTCTGTTAAAATAAATCAATATACAATATTAGTCATGGTATAATAAATATTATCTCAATATAATTATTTTCGAAAAAAAAAAAAAAAAAAGAGAATTTCCTCGAAAACAGGACTCGTTCAAGTTTATTTAATTATCACCTTGGGTCTGTGTGTATGTGTGTGTGTGTGTGTATGTTCTTGAAATTCGTCAAAACAGTTGGTCGATTTTTCTTCAAGTAGAAAAGACAAACAAAATTGAGAAAGAAGAACGAGACGTATCACTCGTTGTAACCCCCGTTATGGAAGTAATTATCGTGCCGTCCAAAACTCAAAGGCCGTTTATAAGCGCTCACTTTATATCAGTGAGAAACTTTCGAAGAAATTTTAAGGGCACACGCATGTAACACGTTCCGCTGTTGCACTCACAGATTTATGAGATTTTTCGTATCATTTTTTGGGCTCCAAAAACACTCACAACTATACTCATACCAACACTCATGGGAGGGAGGGGGGAGGGTACTCAAAGGAGGGGAGGAAGAGAAGTTCAACACGGATTACGAGAATTACGTATAATGTGTGTGTACATGTAAAGTTTTGCCGAGAAAATGCATCAAAGTGAATTAAAGGGTTGTGGTGTACACATCAGACAGACCGCCATAGTACCGTCTACGAATAAATGGATGGATGGATGGATGGTTGGTTGGTTGGTTGGTTGGTTTGATACGTGACTCCGAGAAGTGTACAAATCTTTTTAAGCTAGAAAATTACTTTTCGCAATACTATCTATCTATCTATCTATCTATCTATCTATCTATCTATCTAATTCTCAAGAGAAATATAAACACGAATATATAAAAAGATTGAAAAAAAAAAAAAAACACGTGGCTTGTTGAGTTTTGTTTGAATTTTGTACGATTAAACCCTTTGGCTACATTTGACGTATCAGTACGTCATACATTTGTTTGGGTAAAGATACATATGACGTTCTGATACGTCATTTAAAACTAAGACGAAATTTAATTAGAGTTCATTGTGATTTTATTTCAAAGTAATTTTCAAAATTTCACCAATGGACGGGATCAATTTACAAGATTCATAATTTTGTCATCATTTCTAGCAAAGTTTTGTTTAGAAAGTATCAACATTAACGTGACTCTCTCTCTCTCTCTCTCTCTCTCTCTCTCACTCACTCTCTCTTTCTCTGGGCTTTTGATTATTTTCGATTCTAGAAATAGAAATGTTAGTTGAACTACCGAGAAGCAAAGTTTAAACTCCTATTTCTTGCGTAAAGTTGAATTTTTCATCTTTGAGAATCGTCTAGGGTTGCGAAATTTTCTCTAAACGTAGAGAAAGAGAGAGAGAGAGAGAGAGAGAGAGAGAGAGAATCATGGGTACGATAACTTTATCCTAGTAAGAGAAAATAAATATTTATGATTATTCAACTCACATGCGAATAACTCGCACGTGTTCCTTTTCACCGATCTCTTCTCTCTCTCTCTCTCTCTCTCTCTCTCTCTCTTTCTCAGTCTTTCATTCTTTCTTGTATTTTTCTTTCTTACTCTTTTTCTTCCCTCTTTCAACAACTGCGATTCCCTGTAAGGAGTTTTCCTGAGAAGCCAGAAATAAGGCCGGATTCTTCCAAGTTTATTTTTCCTTGTCCTTGCGAGAAAGCTTAGCTTCCGTCGCACAAAGTCTGGATACTTGCAACGCCGTTTATGTATCGTTTTATATACGTCGTCGAATTATTTTCGTTTAACAAAGTTATATAATAACAACATCGTTTTATGTACTTAACATCCTGTCTAATCAATAATAAATATTTCTTTTAAATTAAGTCTTCCATTTTATTGAGTCGGTATATTTGAAATATTTATTTTGTCAATAATATTTCAAATTAACACATCAAATAAAGTCAACTCAATTTGCAATCTTAATGCATTTCAACTATTATTTAAAAATATTCATTATTTCATTCAAAATATCGACAACGTATTATTTATATACATTAAAATAATATTTTAATTTATATATGGATTATATAATATTATTTAATTCTTATATTATTTATTATTTATTATTTATTATTTATAATTTATATTATATATATATTTATTTTTTATTTATTTATTTTTTATATATTTATTTTTTATATATTTATTATTATTATTATATATTATTATTATATATATATATATATTTATCCTTATATTATTTATTATTTATAATTTATAATTTATATTTTATCCAATAATTATGTATATTATATGGATTATTTATTTTACATGAAACTGACTGAAATAAATAGAAGTATAAAATAATTTGACAGATGCTTTAAAAAAAAAAAAAAAAAAAAAAAAGTAAATGAAACTAAAAGATTGTATATTAAATTCCACGAAATATTTTCTATATTCTTATATTTATATAAATTATATTTTATAATTTAATTTAAAGTAACAGACTTTCTTGAGAAAAAAAAGTTTCCTACTTTCAATTATAAAATTTCATTTCTCGGATATTTGAAAAAGTAAAGAGTATTATAAAATTATTCTCACCATAATCGGACCTCCGTCAATATTAGAAGCAGAAACCGTAGCACCAAACCACTGAAGCGTTTTGTTATCGATCTGATTCAGACCATCAGGTTCCGAGGGAACTCTAACGTGGTTGTTTCCTAAAAAAAAAAAACGAAAAAAGAAAAAAACAAGATAAGAGAGAAAGTTACGTCATTAGTTGAAATTTTATACAAATTTGTAATATTAATGCACACATGTGAAAGTTATTTTATTATCAAGAAAATGAATTGTGTGTGTGTAAGATAGAACAAAAGGTGAAACGAAAAGTATGAATTTTGCACCTGATAATACCTTGATAATAGTAAGACAACTTTAGTGACGTTTAATTAACGAGAAACACGCGAGATGATATTATCGATTAGAATGATTCATTTTTCGCGTGAGGGGGTTTCTAATTTCCAAGAAATGTGTTAAAGAAAGGTGTTTGGGGTTTATAAGATTCTCAGTAAATATTGCATATACGCGAATAGGTTGTTGCTTTGAAGCTTAAAGACACACCTGACGTATCTTTTTTGATTCTTACGACCATGCGAAGCCGTTAGCCGTCACATCGGTCGCAATTGGTCCTTAAAGGGAAGTTGTCAAGTCTTCCAGCTCTACCGGCTACAATACTCGCGTGACCAGATATCGACGTACGAGAGTAACTCATGATATCAAGGTGAAATAATAAATGATTGATCGATCCTTTTCATTTAATTTAACACAGTTATTTCATCATTTTTCTTAAATGTTTCCTTAATTAATAATAATATATATTAATATCTATCAATTGTGTCATAATTAATTAATTAACTTATTCATAATATTAACGTTAACATTAATGACGATGATGAAAACAAAATTATATAATATTATTTATTTTATTATATAATATATTATAATTTTATTATATATTATAATATTAAAAATGTACTATAATATAATTATTAAATATAAATTATAATATTATAATTAAATTATATTTAAATATAATTAATAATTTTTATTTAATTATATTTAAAAAAAAAATATAATATTTAATAAAATAAATTTATATAAATTTAATATATATATATATATATATAAATATAATTATATATAATATAATTAATATTTAATATATTACATAATTTAATATAAATAATTAATAAAATATTTTTAAGGATAATAATTGATTTGATACATTTCTGATTGCATTTGTAATGTAAAACATTCGTCGAATGAAAGATCAATTAGCCAAGGATAGGATTGTAGTGACCTTCGCAGGAAGGTCCCTTCCACCAGGTGGTATCTGACAAAGAAGTGTCAAACTTCTTAGATAGGTAGCAGGGCGTTCCTTAAGGGCTCGTCTCTTACGGTTTTCTGTATTAGGAAGGGTCAACTTTTTGTCGCGAAGTACGGATTCTTGGTATCTTGGTTGTAAGGTTACCCAGAGAGAGAGAAACAGACAGAGAGAGAAAGAGAGAGAGAGAAAGTTCGTGTACAACTTGTGATAAAACTCACTATAAAAGAGATGAGATGAGTTTACTTAAAAGCCCTGTTGTTGTTGTTGGGTCCTCTTTTACAAAAGTTCTTCTTCTTTTTCTTCTTCTTTGAGAAAATCATTCTTAGTACACACAATCGTCACGATACATAGGAACATTGAGTTAGGTTTACTCAAACAGAGAGAATGAGAGAGAGAGAGAGAGAGAGAGAGTAAGTGACCTCGAGGAATACTTTACTCGTAAGATCACTTCCTCGTACGCACACTGAATCAGAAAGATAGATACAATCCTCGTGATCGGGAAGATCGTTTGGCACTTGGACGCGTTGGAACTCGCAGGTGGATCGACCAGATCAATTCGAATAAGGATCGATGGTTCGATCTCGATCATGATCGACAAGAATCACGTCTTCCAATTTCTTCTTTATTCTTATCTATCTAACTATCTAACACCGATATAATTATTATATTTCTCAACATAATATGAAATAAACTTGCAAAAATACCAATTTATATTTTATATATATATATATTAATATAATAATAATATAATATTTATATTATAATTTATATTAATATAAATATAATATATTAATTATAAATTATAAATTATATATATATATATATATATATATATATATAATTAATATAATATTATATTTTATTATAAATATATATATAATATAATATTATATTAATTTATAATATTATATTAATATTATATTAATTATATATATATATATATATATATAATACTTAAATAAATTTTTTAAATATTTAAATAATTAATTAATTATTTATTATATTAGGTCGTCCTAAAAGTTTCATTTTTTTTTTTTTTTTAGTAATTCTACGAACACATATTTTTTATGTTGAATAATTTAAAGTATAGAAAAAGGTGACATACAAATAAAAAAAAATCTATTGTTCAATTTGTCATGTTGTTCGTTAAATTTGAATAGAAATCTTTTGAAATAATCTTCACACATTGATCTAATTTCAATGAGATAACATTAGTTCGTATTTCAAATTCGTATCAGAACTCATTCGATGATCTTGTCTATGCATTCAATATTACGTTATCTGTATTTATAGGGGTCACGTATTGCTCGTTTGCATTCATTAGGTCATATCGTCATCATCTTTTATGCACACACATATATTCGCAAATCTATTTTTGAGTACGCATCTTGTTTGTAACTGACGTTTCGACGGCACCACAAAGTCGGACTAGTAGAATAATATTTGACTATTTTTAAGATCGTTTGAACCTTCTACACATACGGTTATGCTTGTTAACAATTTTATTAAGTTTTAAATAAAATTCAAATGTTAAAGTTGTCACAATTCATTGAATTAAAAAATTGAAGATTAAACGAGACTAATTAACTGTTTATGTCAGAGTATTTTTTAATGCAATAAATTAAATGTAATAAATTTGTTTAGTTATTTTCATGTATTTTTTTTTACTTTTTAAAATTATTATAGGCTCTAAATATTTGTATATAAATTTAAATATATAAAATAGTAAAATATAAATATAATATAAATATAAATACATAAAATATTAAATACAAATATAAATATAATATATATTGAAATATATAAAATATTAAAATACAAATATAAATATAATATATATTGAAATATATAAAATATTAAATACAAACATAAAAAAAATATTAAAATACAAATACAAAAAAAAGTATAATTATATAATAATATAATAAAGATAATTTAATAATATATAAAATAATAGAAATAAAAAATATTAAAATACAAATTTGACAAATCTCTCTACCCTTAACAACAACAACAACAACAACAACAAAAATATAAAGAACATCTTATTCAAGAAAAATAAAAAAAAAATGGGTGGTTCTTGTAGAATTGTCGAAACGTTACGGTAAATCGCATGTCCCGAGAAAAGATAATCCGATCGTTTTCGTGCTTTGTTCTGTGCAATGTTCGAGATAACTCGAAATCGTTGAAACGAGCAGGAGCACAGCAGGTAGAAGAACGACGGGGCCGAGGGATTTTCTCGAGCCTCGGTCGATTACTTTCGCGCCAGCAAATTATGGCCGAGATTATCGTACCGAGTTTATGGCCTGCTGATCATAGAGAGATACGCTCGTTACGAGGTGTGCAAGCGTACTTACATACATCTAATTCGCACCGTACTTGATTCCCTCTAATTTACATCGAACTATAATACCGTGTTCATTGCCAAGCATCAGATTAAATTCAACGTTCAAACGTTTCTTTATTTATCTTCTTTCAACAACAACAACAACAACAACAACAAGAAAAATCAAACTAACTAGCTAACAAATAAGGATTCATTCCATTGAAAATTGATTTTCATTTTAACGATCGATCAATCGTTAGAAATGATTGATATGATTGATTATTCGGAATGTTCAAATGAAACTGTGAGATTATATCTGAAGCGTGTAAACTCTTCGAAAAATGAAAGGTTCAACGAAGGGTAGGTGGAGTCTTCTAAGAATAGAATGTACTATAGTCAGTGTTCTGGTTATTTCACCGTCTTTCTTCTCTCTTTCGAGATTTACGAAGCTACTATTGAAACTCAAGCAAATGAAAATGTGGGTCACCGACTGCGAACATGTAAATAGAAACTACTACAGAGGGTATATAAGGGGAGGAGTCTTATTAGCGTACACCTACAAGAATGCATCTTCTCCCAAGTATCATCAGACAAGTGTACTCTCTCTCTCTATCTCTCTCTCTCCCTCTCTCTTTCTCTGGAAGAGTTGAAATAAAAGAAACAAAAGATATAGAAAAATAAAATACCAAAGGAAAAAGGTATCGAATTAAGTCTTGAGACACGTCAGAGACGGGAAGACTTAGTTAGCAACTTTACAAGTATCGCTACTTGAATTACAGACAATTCTATTGTTCGTCTTCACCGGTTGTGTCGTCGTCGGTTTTCAATGTAACAATTTTAAAGGTGCACATAGCATAAGAAAGAAGATAACACGTTGTATATACATACTTATGTATCATTATTATTATTATTATTATTATTATTATATGTATGTATGTGTATAAATACATACGAATCTTACGAAGAAATTAAATCAAAACCGGTCCTGTCGCGATCGATTCTCGATCGTCGATCCAGAATCAACAATTTGCCATCTCGACATGAGCTTTAGTATCGATTTTCTTTCGAGAATGATCAACGATAAAATTTCGCGAGTGACACGAGATATTGGACATGATTGCAAGTCTTACCTACGTTACTGTCGTCAATGATATTTACCTTTATCGTCGAAGTGTATCATGTCGCATCTGTTGTCGGTCGCAATGTCACATTTGTAAACCGCGCCACCCCTGTAGATACCCGTTTGCGATGTATCGGCCTCCGGTGCTCCTACAATAGCCCTGAAAAATAATTAAATAATTATTTCTAGTATCATTATTTCGATAAATTACTGACAACATTTTTTAATGTATTTTTTTTTCAATTTTTTAATGTGTATATATTGTATTAGATTTTAATTATGGGGGTTGTTATTAATTGGGTTTGTATTTAAAGATATTTTTTTATATTTTTATTTAGTGATTAGTATGATAAAATATGGATACGAACTGTAAGGCAACTTTGATATAATTCTGATCATCTATTTAAAATATTGACAAATTATTATTTAATATTAATATATAATAGTAATATTTTTTTAAATTATAATATATAAATTAATATATAATTATATAATATTAATATTTTAAAATTATAATATTTAAATTAATATATGTAATTATGTAATATTAATATTTTTAAATTATAATATATAAATTAATATATAATTATATAATATTAATATTATATATATTAAAATTAATATTTAATATTAATATTTTATATACATTTGTATATTTAACGTTAAGTTTAACATTATAGAAATGTACTTTACAAAATACTGATAAAAAGATTTGTTTTAAATATATATATATATATATAATTCAAATTAATATAATTCAAATATAAAAATTTAATAAGTCAACCAAATAAATAGAATTATTATTACAAAAGTATTGAATAATATATAAAAAAAAAATTCTTTTTAAAATAAAATGAAGAAATATAATTTCATAGATATATTAAATGAATAAAAAAAAAAAAAAAAAAAACAGAAAAATGAAACAAAAGAAAAATGAACGAATTAAAATAGGAAAATAAGGAATCTCGTGACACCTTCAATTATGTTAATGACGACAGCATCGGTCGTCGACACGACGTGCCAAATTGGCCATTATCTTTATTGACTGAGGGATCATCGACATGACGTTTTTCCTAATGGACACGAATCGACGTTGAAAGCGGTCGTTAGCCGACAGTATATAGGATAGAAAGGAAGTCGAGGTGTAATTTATTTCTCGCGGGTTGGTTGGCCCTTCGAAAAATTCGAACGGAGGCAAATTTGCAGCCGTTCAAAAAAAAAAAAAAGAAAAAAAAAGAACTGAGACTTTTTGTTTTCTTCCCCACACCCTTTTTTTTTTTTGATGTTAATAATACCAAGGAAGATATTAGATAAGATAATCGATCGTGTAATTATTCGATTAGGGTGTGTCAGACAAAACTATATGCAAAGATTATACAGCAATATAAATCAGCTTTATTATAATTAATATTGTTCTTAAATCGATAGGTACTATGTCATTTGAAATGATTTTTTGTTTTTGTTTCAAGAACGATGATTCAATAAGTCATTTCATGTCATGAAAATCAATGCGAACTAACTAATGCATTAACCTAGATTTATATGTTCTAATCATTCTAAACATTCCCGTTGTGCTTTTCCAAACGACCTCGAACTAATATCGTGATATTTTTATCATTGATACATGCCTACATAAATATATATATATATAAGAATAAGATATCTAAATAGGTTCATTTAACTTATAATTTATTTAATAAAATTAACACATTCATTTGTATGTAATAATAATACATACAAGTTCAAATATATATACTATAATAAAAAATAAATATATACATACTATATACTATATATTTATTACTATATTTATACATATATTTATTAATCTATATATACTCTATATTATACTATATATTTATATAATATATACTATATATATTTATTGTTTATTATAGTATATACATATTTGAACTTGTGTATATTATTATTGCATACAAATGAATGTGTTAATTTCAAGTATATATACTATAATAAAAAATAAACATGTGTGTTTTCTTATCTCTTAGAAAATATTTCTTTTATTTTTTTATTTGCATAATACATACGAAGGAAGGAAGGAACGTTAAAAATCAAAGAAAATATCCTAGACTGATCGAAAACAACCTTGGCATACTTTAACTGTATATATGTTGCAGCACACGACTAGGAGAGATGCAATGTGTGTAGGTAAAAAGAGTAGTAGTCCCCCCACACATACGTTTGTTCGTTCACTCGTTCATATTATGTACTTATGGTTGTAAAAGCGAGCGCGAAACACGTGGAAGAAGAAACGGAAAAAGAAGAAGAAGAAGAAGAAGATGATGAGAGTCGATTATGCGAGAAAGTTATGTAACCGGTAAGAACGATTCATAACTCGTTCGTTGTAATTCGTACGCATCTTTAAAATATAATCACAATGGCGTATAGTTGTTTAGAAATTGCATTGACAGATAACAATAAATTCAACATATACAACAGAAAAAATATGTATGAGGCGACGCTAATGAGCGTCTTGACGATGATGATGATGGTGGTCGTGGTGGTGGTGGTGGTGGTGGTGGTGGCACGCACGCTCGTGCCTCGTAACGACGTTTAAATTAGAATCAGCTGAATAAAGAATAGCTATACAACACGGTGGTAAAAAATAAAAAAAAAAAAAGGGGGGAAAGAAATACGAAGACAAACAAAAAATCTGATCTAATGATTTTATTTTTTGTTCATCGTGTGAAAAAAAAAATTATCAAAGGAAATGCAGGTCAATTACAAATTTTTGTTTTAATCTCTTTCTAATAAACGAAATGCAATCATTTTATTTTTTTTTTTTTTCGTAGCTGGCTTTTATTTTTTTTAATATTTTAATTTTTTGTATTGCAAATAGCATAAACTTCAGAACTACTTAATAATTGTATTTTGTATTTACCGTGTAAAAAAAAATTATCAAAGGAAATGCAGGTCAATTACAAATTTTGTTTTAATCTTTTTCTAATAAACGAAATGCAATAATTTTTTTTTTTTCCAAGTTGGCTTCTATTTTTTTGTATTTTTTTTTTTTTTTGTATTGCAGATAGCATAAAGTTTGGAATACCGGTGTAGCAAAAATTCGAGGTGATCACTGTGAGCTAATATTCAATGAACTCCACGCACGCGTCTCGTTAATAAGACGCGTGGGTCGAACCTGACGAAGGAAGGCCTTGCTTCTTGCTCTCTCTCGCCCACTTCATTTTTCTTCCCATACTTTTTTCCTTTTCTTTCTCTGTTTCTTTTTTTTCTTTTTTCTTTATTTATTTTTTTTTCTTGCATTCGTGAAGAACCACAATCATCGATATATATGACATTATACCACGAAACTAACCGGTCGTAGTCGTAGATTTCTTCTTTTATTGATTTAGACGAAAAAAAAAATAAAAAATACTTATCGAATTAAAAAGAAAAAAAAAAACATTTCGAATTAAATTTTTTTCTAAATAGAAATCGATTAAAAACTAGTTTCTCTGACTGAAAGAGAACGAAGGTAAACTCGATACATTTATAGATCTGACATTTTATTTGTAAGTATGACGTCACTTGCTGAATCACGAAACTGTTAGAAAATCGATGGAGAAACGTGTCATTCTTCTTTTTATTTTTTCTTCTTCTTCTGCACAAAATTCATAATTACCAATTGGAAAATATTATATTACAACAGATTGAGCACGAATATCATCGCCAAATAAAGTATATAACGCGTTTCTCTCGTGCTATACAACAACAACAACTAAAAGATGACGTGAATCATATATGAACGTGTTTATGTCTCTTCTTACGTTTTATCCTTGAATAGGCTAAAGAGAGTTCTATAAACGTACGTCCACCTCTCGCGACGTTATTATATTCCACTTTGGCCTTGTGGTCACCATAGTACATATAATGCAAATTTACAATCGTTTAAATATGTATATATATATACATACACCTGTATAATACGAATTTGCGATTTCTTTTTAAATTTCATTTTTATTTATTAAAATGATTACATTTTATTTCGTCAAATAAATCATTATTTTTTAAAGTGAGAAAGTAAGTACTCAACTTAGTAATTTTTTCCGATAAGTAGTGAGGTTTTTTCCGAAAAGTTGTGAGGTTTTTTCCGAAAAGTAGTGAGGTTTTTTCCGATAAGTCCGTAGGGTCTTTCCGATAAGTCCGTAGGGTCTTTCCGATAATTCCGTAGGGTCTTTCCGATAAGTCCGTAGGGTCTTTCCTATAATTCCGTAGGGTCTTGTCGAATAAGTCCGTATGTAATATGTGTGTTTACGCTTTGTAGTATGCAGTCGCACTCAAACACACACATATACAACCAGGAGCGATAACTATGAAGCACAGCATAAAGAGGAGACCGAGAATAGGAAAAACTGTATAGCTATATTCCGTCTCATTCCCTCGCAGTCTAAATCCTATGTTTGTCTCTTTTTCTCTCATTATTTAGTATGGCAACCGTTTCATAGCTCCGTTTCATAGCTCCGTTTCCTGACCGACCGCGTTTATTTACTTTTCATATCACTTCCATTCTAAAGAAGTTTTCACTTCAATAAAAAAAAAAAAAAATGGAGATAAACGCGTTCATGTATCTATTTCGTGATGATATTTTTATTTTTGCAATCAAATTCATTTGCTTTCATATTTCTCGTTTTCACGAAGGCTAAAAGATCGCGAATTAGACAGCGATTTGTCTTTGGGTGTAAATCAAACGTTATCGTGACATCGTCTATCCTATTGGTAAATAAATATCGTCGGGGTTCCTTTTATTCGCACGATGGTAGAGACCAACACAGAGAAACTGTCTGTTGTATTGACTTATATCATGGCGGGTTGGTTGCTGGACAGAAGCGCATTTGTAATCCCGTATTTGGCAAAATCGGACGGCTCCATCCCGACGTCGTACATGGATGCCATTCTTGGTGAATTGCTCAATGCTGAAGCACCGTTTTCCCTTAGAATCTCTCTAGCTTTGATCTTTCTCGAAAAAAAAAGACCAAAAAAAAAACAACAACAACAAAAAAACAAAGAAAACACAAAGAGACAACTTTCCAATCTAATTTTTTTGTTAACACAAATTATTAGAAAGGCTGATTCTATGATTTGTGTTGTACTCAATTCAACATTTAATAATAAAATAACGTTACTAAAATAACTAACTATAATGTTATATAACTATTAACAATACAATTATTGTATTAGACTTGTTACAAGTACTACCATAAATTATTAGAAAGGCTGATTCTATAATAGATTGCACTCAATTCAATATTTAACACATTCGCGACCGGCATATTTCTTCCGATTCTTATACTAAGTATCGGCAAAAATAATGAATTCACGTCAGCGGTCGCGAATGTGTAAATACCCGTTGCATGTAATTTGTTTTCTATCATTCGTACAATTTTATTGTTCTTTTGTATAAATTATTGAATCGAATACTTTCTTTGATTTATACTTTCGTCATTTGAAATATTAACTTCAATTTAATTAAATAAAGAAAGATATGATATATAATTGTTAAGTATCATGAGAACTACTACGGTATATCAAAGAAACATGCAGGTATTCTCAATCAGGGGAATGGGGGGAAAGGTAATTCGCGTTTGTGAATACTAAACGGTTTGATTTTTCGTGGTGGGTTAAACGAACGTGACAATTTCCACGCGCTTCCTACGAAACAAAAAACAAAACAACAAAAAAAAGTCTTCCCCCTTCTCCTATAAGAACGTTTAAAATATTACGTGATTTCCGTTACGTAAAGTAAAAGCTAGAATTATAATCGGTGTCACTTAATATGTGATTTTACATTTGTATAATCATTGTGACGTACAAAATTCATTCCTTATTTGTATATTTTTCTTATTCATAAAAGGTTCAACATACGAATATAGTCTTTTAATGACAATAATGATATATTGATGTATTCTTAATAGTTAGGGTCGGCATTAAAGGTAATAAATAAGAAACATTTAACTAATGGGTTTCTATGATTGTAGGGTAACTCAATATGATAAAAAAGAAATAGTAGAATATTAAAAAAAGATCAGAGTGTTTAATAACGTGGGTGATAGATTTTAATAAATCTAATACATATATTACAATATTGTAAATATATATATATATAATATATAAATAAAATATATAAAATATATATATTTAATTTTACTTAAATATAATAATTAAATATTATATATGATTATATTATTTCAATATATATATAATAATAGATATAATATTTTTAAATAATTATATATTTTTTTATATTTTATTATATTTAAATATAAATTGAAATAATTTAAACTTATATTTATATATATTTATATATAGAATATATGTAAGAATTATAGTTTTTCCAAAATTTCATTATTTTTACCAGTGCTTAGTATAAGAAACTAAAAAAAAATATACCGGCCGTGAATGTGTTAAATTGAAGATTCTAAAGGTTCGTTTAGTATAAAAAACAAAAAATCATGTAAACACGAAATAATATAATAGTACGAATAGACAAGATTTTTGGAATGAAATCTTTCGATTAAACTACAAGAGTTCAGCGAACTTACAGTGACTTTTCTTTTTTTCTGTTTTTTTTTTTTTTTATCTATCTCTTTCTCTCTCTCTCTTTACGAAGAACGCGCGTATATGGTAATGAAGCTCCCGGGTGCGTGCTAGGAAATTTAAAACCAGGTAGATACGCCTTCCGGTCCGTTGGTGTGTACTACTCTTACTCCATACGAGAAGTAAAACTTTATTGTTAGCTACTCTCCTCTAAGGAGTACACACGAAGGAGTTCTAATGCGGATACGCTTAGCCTAATGCAATAACGTATTCACCTTATCTCTGAGAAAATTTTGTCGGGTCTCCTCGAACGTCGAGAAGAGCATTTTGCATATCCCATGCGGTATCTAAGAGTTCGCCTAACTTATCGCGATATACTGTTACACGAGATAACATTTTCCGAAGACTCGCGGACGATTCCTTTGAAAATTAGTAATGCATATATATATATATAGAAATACACGAAGTAGAAACGATTGAAATGGAAATAAAAATTAAACATTTTTTTTTTCTTCATTATAAAACAAATCGAATAAATTATTAATTCTATAAATATAGATTTATATCTATAATAAATAATATAATAATATAAATGTAATATATTAGTAATATAATATTATAAAATAATATAAATATAATATATTAATAATATATTAATAATATAATATATTATAAAATAATAATATTTTGTAATAAATAATATTACAAAATAATTATAAAATAATATAAATATAATATATAATAAATAATATAATAATATAATAATATAAAATAATATAAAAATCTATAAATATTATCATATATGTATCCAATAAAAAAAAAAAATATTATACAAAAATCGGTAAGATCGAGAAACTAACAAAACTAATCGATACCAAGTAACATTCTTATCGATATCAGCTTTGCAATAGTTGCAACTGTTCTTTATCCTGTATACAAGTATGCACTTAAGTATTTACGTACTCAAACCAATATACAAACAATCATCAAACACATACACACGATACAACAAACATATACGGGGAAGAATAGTCATGTGAGAAAGAATTTAGGTCGACGTTAAATAAGATTCTGTTTAACGTATAAGTTTAATGATAATATGTTTGTTGGTAAGGTTGGTATGTACCTTCCTTATCGGTGTATTAGAAAATGATTTGGTGAGTAAAGCGGTCAACTAGAAAAGACGAGGAGAGAAGGTGGAGATGCAGACTCGTGTGTGGTGTGTAACTCGCAATCGGTCGATGACGTAACACGTGAACGGAGGCGTATATCGGCGTCTCAAGTCTCTGCTACTTTAAAAGGAGTACCTTCTCACATGGACACGAGGGACACACGGTAAAATCGGCTTTCACTGTAAAGAAAATCTAGTACGTAAATATACATACAGACATACATACATACATACGTACATACATACATACATACATATGAAGAGAGGAATCTCTGAGAAATCGTACGTATGTTTTAAAAGCATGACAGTACGAGTTCGCGCTCGCGAGTAACACGATCACCGCGTGCTACTCCTTGACAATTTCACTATCGATGTCTCCAATCTGTCGTACCGCAAAATAGGTAAGACAGGTATCCTGTTAATGTATTGCATCCATAAAATACAATGTTTATGTCTATCGTAAGAATAATCGACGTACCACGAATAACTATACAATTTTTTTCCTTTTTATCCTCGATAATTTCATTTCTATTTTATCATAGGAAAAAAGAACAACACAACAAATTCAAACACAAAACAAAATGTTATTTATATAGATATATTATTTATAATATGTCAATGTTTCTATCGATTTTTATTATTTTCATTTTTATTTCTTATTTTTTATTTTTATTATATTTTTATTATTTTCATTTTTATTTTTTATTTTTTAGTTTTATTATATTTTTATTATTTTTATTTTTATTATTTTTATTTTTATTATTCTATTTTATTTTTATTTTTATTATATTTTTATTATTTTTATTTTTATTATTCTATTTTATTTGTATTTTTATTATATTTTTATTATTTTTATTTTTATTATTCTATTTTATTTTTATTTTTATTATTTTTTTATTATTTTTATTTTTATTATTTTTATTTTTATTATTCTATTTTATTTGTATTACCGATTAACCGCTTAAGTTACACGCTCGAGTTAACTCGGGCAGCGTTGTATTACGTTGAGCCAAAATTGTTCCTTAAGGGGTTCAAATGGAAATATTATTATTATTATTATTATTATTATTATTATTATTATTATTATTATTATTATTATTATTTTTTTAATATTAACACTATGACGTCCGGTGGTTCCACGTTGATGCCATGCGAAAACTATCGCATAAGTGTCGGTAACTTTAAGTTGGTGCCATTCGGAAATTATCGCGCAAGCGTCAATAACTGTATTGTGATATTCAAAACTGTAGAACAAAAGTTAACACTTTAATAACCACACCCGTCGCCAGTTATTAATTAAATAATAATTAATTAATTATAATTAAATTTAAACCGCCTGCGATAAGCGAAATTATATATAATGGCATAGTGTTAATTGGCATTAGGAACTCGATAGTTCATTGCTGCAAATATCAAATCTCGTAAGTGTTCTCATCCCTGAACGTGACCATGGAAATATTATAATTTTGTTTTTTTATTTACCATGCAAGTATGTATGTAAGTATGTATGAAATGTCTGATTATTTCGAATACTTTCATTTCAAAATCAGACATTTTATATTTAACAATCTAATAATATTCTTTAAAGAAACATGTTTAAAATCTTTTTCTTAGGTACAAGTTTTATTTGTCAAATGACATCGATCTTATTCTTGCTATATGATCCAAGATGACCACCAGATGACTTTCTTACGGATCCATGAATTTGACTTTTTTGAATATATTTGAGAAGGTAACTGTAAAATGATCATTGATCGTGTTACAACTGACGTTGTCGTTCATGTGAGAATAAAAACGTCAATAATATTCGTAGAAATTTCATCATCAATTGAAAAAAAGAAAAATCAAACACGTTTCATTTTGCAAAGATTTTTGTCGATAGAAAATACGAGATCGATAATATTAACTGAAATTTTGAATTTTTTGTTTTTTTTTGTTTTAATAATTGTACCTCAATTAAAATAAAGAAATTTTGTAATAAGATCAATTTAATTGAATTATTAGACAAACCATTTTTCTGTACTTCTACGTCCATCGATAAAAACAATTTCACGTTGATGCACTATTCTATTCTTGTTTATTTTCAAATAATTGAATATAATTTTCTTTTTAAAGTGTATTTCTATTTGCAAGAGTGCATTCAGTGAAAGACCAAAAATAAGAAAAAAATAAAGAAGAAGAAAAAAAGTATAGAACACTCCTCGCCCATTTCTCTACGCCACTATCCCTTTCTTCCTAAGAGGAACTATAAATCTTCGGTAGGATGCTCGTAAAACGCTTTTCCGTACGTAGGTCGTCCGGTGCACGATTCGACCCTTCGTTCTTCTCCACGGAAGTAGAAACATGTGTCAGGGCAAGGTTCCCGTAGTAACAATGTCATTTCGATGGTGTGACGTGAAATGAACGAAACTATCCATATGGGGAAACACGAAAAACAAAAAGAATAAAACGAAAGAAAATTCAAAAAAAAAAAAAATATATTTTAATAATAACAAAAATTCTCATCTTGTTCTATAATAAGGAATAAATAAAATGAAACAATAAGAACTCTATTTGATTCGTTTGAAAATGAAATACAAATAATAGTTGCAAGTGAAGTTGAAGTTTAAAGTTTGAAGTTTGATATATGAAAAAAGTAATGTTTTTATAACATAAAAAATTAATTTCAATCAATAATAATATTTTAATAGCAACAAAAATTCTTATCCTGTTCTATAATAAGGAATTAATCAAATAAAACAATAAGAACTCTATTTGATTCGTTTTAAAATGAAATACAAATAATAGTTGCAAGTGAAGTTTAAAGTTTGAAGTTTGATATATGAAAAAATTAATGTTTTTATAACATAAAAAATTAATTTCTATCAATAATAATATTTTAATAGCAACAAAAATTCTTATCCTGTTCTATAATAAGGAATTAATCAAATAAAACAATAAGAACTCTATTTGATTCGTTTTAAAATGAAATACAAATAATAGTTGCAAGTGAAGTTGAAGTTTAAAGTTTGATATATGAAAAAATTAATGTTTTTATAACATACAAAATTAATTTCAATCAATAATTATATTTTAATAGCAACAAAAATTCTTATCCTGTTCTATAATAAGGAATTAATCAAATGAAACAATAAGAACTCTATTTGATTCGTTTGAAAATGAAATACAAATAATAGTTGCAAGTGAAGTTTAAAGTTTGAAGTTTGATATATGAAAAAATTAATGTTTTTATAACATAAAAAATTAATGTCTATCAATAATAATAGATATGAATATAAAAATAACAAAAGATCTATTATTATCGTAAATTCTATTGAATATATCAAAAACTTCGTAAGGTAGGAAGAAAGGAAGGAAGGAAGGAAGGTTGGGCGGATTCGAGTTGTTTTCGCATCGCGTGATCACTCACGTTAATGCGTTCTAAAGGTAAGAAGCCCGATGCTTGCTGACTCTCTCATTCGTTGGGATAATGACATAAGCAAAGTTTCAGGCACGTGCCTCACGCGATCCTCATTTATTTTACTTTTGCATCAACTCTACCACCACAACCACCACCCTTTCTTCTTCTTCTTATACCGTCTGTTATTCCCTGTTATTTTAGATTAATGCATTTTATATCTTTTTAAAGCGATCATAAATGAAACCAAAAAAAAAATAAAAAGAACTCTCAAGTTTGCAATTGGTCAATGTTCCTCCCTTGACATATTCCTTTCTCATTCTTTTGACCGGAAACATCGAGGAAATTGAATCCTCGTTTCCTGGAGTTACGCTTCGTTTACTATATGGAAAGTGTGCGGCAAACGTTAAAGGCTACATTTCTCTTTTATTATTATTATTTTTTTTTTGTTTTGACGAATAAAAAATACCGATCGTTGTGAATAATTCTATTGGATTGTTCGAAAAGTAATTTCATTTTGTCCTAACACAATATTGACATTAATTGATGCAAACCGGCAAATAACAACACGTGAGATCAATGAGAGATTAAATTTATCAAATTCAACTGTTTCAAATTCAACCCACTTGAAAGGCCTAGGTTTAAGACTCTTCCAAGCAAAAATTAACTTAATTTTTACAAAATAAAAACGATATTACTTTTCGAACACAATCCAATTATAAATGATTATTGAAAATCATCTAAAAAAAAAGAAAATATATAATACAAATACTTATGTATAATGGTATACGTCGTAAATGGGATACTTATACTGTCCGATATGTTTACAGGATAAGATTATTTAGTAATCAAGAAAGAAAGATACCAAAAAAAAAAAAAAAAGAAAAAAACAGAGAGAGACAGAGAAAGAGACAGAGAAAGAGAAAGAGAGAAAGAAATAATTGCTTCTAGAGATAGACGAAAGCATCGAGAAAGAGAATTCAAAGTGGAATCTCCATTTTAACTGTAAAGCATCCTTATCTTCATGGAAGCGAGCGGCGATAACGTAGGCATGCTTCCTAGAATATCAGTAAAAAAAAAAAAAAATATTAAAAAAAAAGTGTTAACAACAGTCAACTCTCTCACAAAGGAGAATCACTTTTCGCTCATTAGCAGAACGCATTATTAATACGAATATTCTCTTCTTCTCTTTTTCATGTGTGCATTCCCATCATTGTCTCTAATATCATCTCATTGACGTAAACAATAAAAGGAACCAAAAAGAAGAAGAAGAAGATGAAGAAGAACAAGACAGACGGATTATATTTCGAAACAATTTAATAATTCGAACAAATGATCATTGTGTTTTCTCAACTGATTAAATAAATCTTCCAGCCCCTCCTCTCCCCCCACCTCCTCCTCCTCTCTGTCATACTTTCTTTTTAATTAACACGTTAACGCTGGCGCGTACCACCGGTGGCCCACACTAGACTGTCTCATTGGGCGGCTTGTACCACCGGTGGCCCACACTAGACTGTCTCATTGGGCGGCTTGTACCACCGGTGGCCCGCGTTTGACTGTCCCATCGGGCGGCGCGTACCACCGGTGGTCCACCTTGGTGCAGGTTTTTCCACAAGCAAAAATCACGCGCCGCCAGATGAAGCAGATCTTAGATTCGAGTGCCGCCCCACAGTGCAGACACTGAAAATCGGCACAGGCGTCAACGTGTTAAACGATATATAGTAAAAGAGTTTGTTCAGCAAATCTAAGAAAAAACCGACGCATCATCACCGGACAACAAAATACACGTCACCACCACCACCACCTTCCGATTGATATCTCACACGTTAATTCCATTTTTAGAGTAACGTCGCGCGTCACCTCGGGTTTCCTTTTGAAGAATAAAATCTAAGTAATTGCGGCTTGGTGAGTCATATGATTCTGTGGAATCATCTAAATCATTAATTTGTCGCTTATCTCATCCTATTTCGATAGGATTTATTCAAAAAGGAAACCACCTTTTCCTCCGGTTGTACAATAATTTCATAGAAATAAATTTCTTATTTTGAGATAATTATCATATCACACACATACATACACATATACATACACAGGGGGTATTAAGGAGACGTTTGAAAATTCGTAGATATTCGAATAATCTCAAATGTTTCATTTCTATTCGATAATACTTGACAAGTCAAACGTTTTCAAAGTGAGACATACATATATGTACATCAATATGTATAAATATATAAATTTATAAATACATGATTATAATATCTTTAGAAAAAGATCGGAGGTTAGAAGCTTGAGTAGTAGTATAAGACTTAGCTAGTACCCCAAAGATTAGATCGTATCCGCAAACATATGCATGTGAAAGACCAGCTACAGGAGGTGGTCGTATCATTCAATTCCACTGAAACTTCTTCGAAATTTAGAATAGAAGTATGTCACTAAGAAAAATAAGAAGGGTAGGGTCAGATTATTGAAAGAAGAATAGTAGCACACGTGTATCTTCTTTTCACTTGCTTGCTTTCTTTCTTTCTTTCTTCGTTTGAAGTATCCTACACATTCGAAATGGAAAGGTAAGAATAACAGATCGAACAGGAAAGATTACACGAAGGTATTAAGAATTGAACGACACATGCGAGAACGATGAACCACCCACGTGATCATCGTACCAGCGATGATGACCTAACATCCTGTATCAGAGTGGCCCTCTCTCTTTCTCTCTCTCTCTCTCTCTCTCTCTCTCTCTCTCATCGTTGAACGTTATTCTTGCGACCGGTCAGTGATGATCTCGTTAAAAGAAAATCGCGGATACGATTACACGATTCAGCCACATAGGTAAGCACTTACTTAGGTAGATACACACGTATCCTACTATGTGTATTTGTGTTTAAGCATGCATATAAGTTATGAAAAAAAAAAAAAAAATGTGAAAAAAAGAAAAAGCGTGTTTCGAGGAGGATTGAATTTCGTATTTCCGTTACCATAAAGCGTTACGACGATATAACTCGACGGGATCTCGTGAGGAAGGGGCTTTTCGATTATAAATATCATGCAATTAAATTCTATTTCAGGGGGGTAGGTAGGTCATATACAGAGTATCTCATTCTAACTGCAGATTAACGAAGATAAAACGTTGCTAAAGCTTTTACGAGAAATTGGCCTAAATACAAGTGTGTGGCCACGAGAGTTATATATATATATGTTACATATATCGTTTGAACTCGTATATCACGTAATCCGAATTTCCTGTCTATACGAGACAACGATTATTCTCTCTCTCTCTCTCTCTCTTTCTTGTGTGATTTAACATCATTCACGATTCATCGTCTATTTCTTTTGATATATGTGTAAGTAATTAAAGATAATTGTATATCACCGAAATATTCAAAAGCTTATATGTACGAAGAAAGATATTAAAGTTCTTGAAATAAAATATGTATCGAGAGTCTCTTCAAAATTTCTTACACAATTTCTAAATAAATGTTCAATTTATATTATAAATATATATATATTTTAAATATAATTTTTAAAAATATATAATAATATTGTATACAATATATTTATTAAAAATATATAAATATATATATTATATATTATATAACATATAATAATTTATAAAAACTTTTCATGGGGTAACCCAATAAGTGGGTTGAAATCCTAAAACCTAACATAGAAACAATTGACGTTTAAGTCAAACTAACTTTGTTTGTTAGTTCAAAGTTTTAGAAAAGTATAAGCTCACAACTTTTCAAGCCTACGTAGTATATACATAAATCGAAAGATGAAAGAAGATATTGGCAGAGAATAGATAAGTTTTACTAGGCGCCATATCGATGTAATCGTTCAGTGTTATAGTTCGCGTTTCAACGATCCGCCAGTATTATTTATATTCATCGTCTCCGCGGGAGCAGAACGACGAGAATTATAGAACCGGAGTAGAAACGTTTATTCGTGGCTCGTCGCAAACGTGAGTCACGCGAGATTCGAGTCTTACTTGTTGGACCCGACATTTTCAAAATGAAAAATCAAAGTAATAGAAATGAAAACAGAAAGAGAGAGAGAGAGAGAGAGAGAGAGAGGGGGGTGGTTGTTTGAAACGAGTGAAAAAAAATCAAAACTGGGAACCATTTGCGTTACCAATCAAAAATCAAATCACAGTATTCGGTGGTACCCCGACCATGATTGTGACGAAAAATTACGCGAAAATATTTAAAAAAAACACACACACATGACAAAATTGTTAATTCAAACAAAACAATATATTTTTTTGTTCTTTTGATCATAAATTAAATGTGCTACAATTGTATACAATATTATCGTGTTTTCTTTTGTACAAACGTTTCCAAGGTTTGAGAATGTTTAAATACCAATGATTCAATCATGCTGACGCCACTCGAGTGACGATGAATCAAACTTATTTTTCAGAATCTCGACGTTGATTCAACTTAATATATAGACCAGAGAGAGAAAAGTTTTAAATGCATATGCGTTTGTTTTGCAACACACATCGTGCACATATTTGTATTAAAACTATTACATGTTTCACGAATAATTCCTTAATAAATTCAATCTGTCGTTATTTAAACTGATTTATATGATAGATCTTTGCCGGTTACAATCCTCAATTACAATAAATCATCGAGCAATCGTTTAAACGTTTCTATTGATATGATTAGAAGGAAAGGGATGAAGATATGATGAAGATGAAGAAGAAGAAGAAGAAGAAGAAGAAGAAGTGTAGGATGAGGAAAAATGCGCGCGGCGGCAAATATGAAAAATTTCGCGGCAAATTTGAAAAAAAAAGAGAGAACAAAAGTAAAGAAAAAGAAAAATATGCAATTTAAACTCACCATCCTCGTCCGGATTTGTCGCGATAAGATGTAACAGCAAAGCCAAACATAGAATTGGACTCTTTGCGATAAATTGCATAATGTTTAGTCTCGACGTTGAAAGCATCGATGATGTTAGGTGGTGAACCAATGGTAACAAAGAGAACGACGAGTAAACCGATAATAAATATTTTCGAATACATATTTCAAATTTGTTTGTTTTCCCTTCAATTATTTATCTCGATGATAACAATGAAAGAACAACAACAATAACAACAACAAAAATTCTTCAGTATCTTATTTCCATTCACTTTCGATGATCACTTTTCGTTTTGTTTCCTTTCTTACAATTTCTAATCACTCTCATACATTTATTACACGTATCCCAAATACAAAAGAGATTCTAATGGTTAATTAGAAAAACAAAATAAGTAAAATAATTAATAATAATAATAATAAAGAAATGTTAATCGGACACGATCGCGATCTGATACCAATGAACTCTAATACCAATGGTAAATTGATTGATTGTCAGGGTGCCGGTAGCAGCTGCACCACCGACGACATGTGGCTTCCACCACGAGCCACTCGACGATGGTTTTGCTCTAACTATAAAGAGGTGGACTAAAGAGTGAAAGAAGTCTGCTCGACGGACGGACTTGCACGGACAGACTGACTGGAACTCCCTCCTTCTTTCGGTTCCTCTTTACTCCTTCTCTTCTTCTCTATATCTTCTATCTCTCTCTTTCCTTGTTTCAACGAATGAACGAATGAACGAACCAACTAAACTCCCACCCATCAACGAAAAACTTTTAAAGAAAACGCTTTCGTCATTCAAAACATAATGACGTATATCGTGATTACACTCATCGATATAGACCCACCTCACCTATCTTGTATATTTACTTATAATACATTCATTTAAATACAATTAGTATTTCGAATATTTAACATTACTCACAATTTTCTGTTATCTCTACCATTAGCTTTCAACATCTTCATGATGAAAATCATCATTCTATTCAAGCATTCTAATTGATTTTTAAATCTTACAATTATCACAAATGGCAAATACATTACATTAGGAAACTCTATTATTGTACAAAATCTTTTACAAAGTTTTATTATTGTTCATCGACTACTGATAAGAACAATTTATATATTTGTATAAATTAGTATCTTCTTTGTAGGGATTCCATGTGACTCATTATGCGAATGAATGCAGCTGCAGTGATAAAAAATAATAATCTAAAAAATAATATGTATAAAAATAAAAATAATAATTTTGTTTGAGAAAAAAGCAAATATTATAATACTTTTAAGATACATTTATTTTAATCATATAAAAAATAATTGATGTTACATTAATTTTTTTAATCATTCAAAAAATATATTTTGGGAAATCTGTAATTTATTACCGACTGTAAAATGTGTCGCTATCTAGCGGTACTAGCTATTACTTTATCTTACCGACTGGTAAAACATTTATTGCCATTTAGTGGTACTAGCTATTACTTTATCTTACCGGCTGGTAAAACATTTATTGCCATCTAGCGGTAATAATTATTACTTTGTTTTAACGATCGGTATTATTCAACACCAATCTATTGATGTTAAAAAGTATTTCATGCGTTAATCAACCATTTACATTTTAGTTAGAGACATTTTCTGTTTAATATTTGATTACAGACGTGTGATCGAATGTTTACTTTATACTATCCGAAAAATTGATATTAATTTTAAATTGAAATATTAATAATCTTATAAAATTTATAAAAGATTTACAAAACTCTATAATGTTTAATTGTAATACTTGCACTCTGTCATCTTCGTATTAATTTATTATTTTACAGATGTTACTTTGAAACTACGATTAATTAATTGATAAAAATTACAAACAATTTTATAATAATTTATTTATTTAACAACTACAACATACCTTTTCTGTTAATACATCAAAGGAATATAATTTAAACATATAATTATGTCATTGAAATGCCACATTACAAAAAGATGTTATTAATCAGGAAGATCATTATGGCAATATTATAATAATTAGCATTTGTAATCAATTTTTATAATGAGTTATTTACTGTAATACATAATTAATGTATGAAATTGTATATATATATATATATATGTATATATATTTGACTGATTGTTGTTCTTCTTTCAAAGAGATTAGATTATATATTAAGTGAATTTAGCTATAAACTATTTAAAAACCTAATAATAGGTAAGCTTGATACATATATTCTACTATACGACATTCTTTAATAATTCATAATTGGAAGGTTATGAAAGATATAAGAATTTACAATACATTAGTAATAAAGCCTTAAAAGCTGATAACATATATTTGTTGTCATCATCATATTCTATATAAATACTTATTGATTTTTTGTTTTGTTATATCACTCAAAAATGGATTATTCAAGAATATTTCTTCTTAAACTCATTTTTGAAGAAGACAGATGCAAAAATAAGTAGAATTGAAATATCTAGGAAGAGCAATGAAATCATTTTTAACCATTAATACATCTTACAGTGTCACAATTTTTGCTCCATAGGAAGCAGTTACCGATACCGCTGTAACATATCAGAAATATTGCAACTAAGAAGACCAAACCGCATGTGTTACAAGGTTTACGCTCCAAGAAGAATCCAATTAGATAAAGTGCCATAAACATAACGTGCGTTTGTAGCAATGCAGGATTTACGGGTTTGGGTATTAATAACACTGGAAGCAACCACTGTAGGCAATACATTCTTCCTGTTGTATATCTTAGCGTTGTACACAGGATGTATCAGTCAAGAGAAATCTCATCTACGCGATAACCTTTCAAAAAGACAACGTAGAAAAATACATTAGTTGAATCATTATAGAAAAGAAAAAAGAAATAGATATCTGTTATAATTAGCTTAATTATTTAATGAACCTCATTCGGAAGCATCATTTGTACGTTGCGAAGAATATTTCTTCTCTCTTGTCTTTATCAATAGTAATCTGGACTTAGGAACGCATTTATGACACTAATAATATTTGTACAAACAATTTTTTACCATTCAAGGTCACGAGTATAATAGCAGTCACCAATTTCGAGACGACCCACGTCAAATCCGATCAATCGTAGAATGACAACCGATTAAATGTACTCTTCTCTTCTACGGTTAACCAATCAGATTTTATATGCGTATGAAGTTAATAGATAACAGCAAATAGTATTATCTTGTTTATTTGTTCAATAATATTAATATTCGTGTAAAATGAAATAATTGGAATGACAATCAATCTAACCTTTAAGATGCGTTATTAAATGTCTGGGATATTGTACACAATAATAGATTATTCGTTACCTCATAAAGACTATATTTGAAAAGAATTGAAATCGCGAAGTTTCTATAGAATAGGGAACAAAATCATCCAATCAAAAATCTTTCTTTACACTTAGTCGCATTCATGTAAATCCGCCTTGTCACTTTTCATCTGTCATCAATCGCATACTCTCAAATTTGTACTTTCCATTGTAGCCGATAACCTATATTGATTTATTTGTTCATTATGTATCTCTGTGATTCCTGTGACCATACAGAAAGTAACTAAAGTTTGACACGCAAACTGACAACATTATAATATCATATACATATAAAGTAAGTATTATTTGCAATACTAACTTCATGTAATATTAATATAATCGGTGATTTTTATTTGACACTTTAATTAGGAAAAAAATAAAAATAAAAATAGATATATGAGATTCATAAATAAATAAATAAATAAATAAATAAATATATAAAATGCTTGATTTTTGTGGACATTTCTTTTCGATTTGGTCATATTGAATTAACGTCCCACTCATTCATAGAAATGTGAAAGTGTGTCATTGATTATTCAAGTATGCATCATCAAATAAGGTTATAAATATACACATACGTAATGCACTGTACAAGTTAATATTGAACGTTAACTACAAACAAAAATATATTGTATGTTTACATATGGTGATTAATAAATTTGTTAATGCCACAAAAGTTCCACCATTCATTTAAGATATACATTTGTGACTTTTTCAGATAATATATTTATAACGAAATAGTATACATTTAATGGATTGTTTTAATGAAGATTTTACCTATAGATAGATTTAAATATGTCAAGAGTTTAATTATAAAGTATTCAAGAACCTAATATAAAGGTTTATGTTTTAAGGAACCAATATGAACTAAGTACCTGCTTTTAAAAAAGTACAAAATTCAGAAGCCTTTACATTTTTAATAATTTTGTAAAAAAAATTGTGTTAAAATGCATTTTGCAATACCAGACACCCAAGAACTTGTTGATGAATCTAATAGTAAATATATTGTAAGTATAAATATCTTTCTTCAATTTGTCTAAAGATAAATTACATTATTACTTAACTTGTACTATGCACTTCTGTTTCAGAGTTACAATGTTCATATTAATGGATTATTGCATTGTACTTTACGGTACAGACAATTTCACAGCTTACACGAACAATTAGTTGAAAAGTTTGGACCTCTTATTCCAGAATTTCCTCCAAAAAAGTTCTTTGCATTAACTGCGACTCAACAGGAAGAACGTCGTATCGGTTTAGAAAAATATTTGCAAATAATAGGACAAATATCCGCAATACGTTGCTCAAAATTATTTACCAGATTTTTCTTTCACGCACAACAAGAACTTGCAAATGATCCATTGGAGGATGAGTCATTGGAAATGGATATATACAGATGTAAAAAACCAATGAAAGTTTCTCCAAAATTAAATACTGGAGAACTTTTGAAGGTATATTTTTGTGTGTACATTTATCTCAAAAAATATTATTGAGTGTAATTAAATGACTATTTTTCATTGTTTTTGTTCATTCTTATATTAATTTTGTAGAAAATTTATCGTGAGATTTATCTATGGGAAGAATATCATTCTTACTTTTCTTTATTCCTTGTTGCACGAACAATTGAGGAAAATCCTAATAAAAATATTAGTATGTATAATCTAATATTATTATAGTATTATTATTATTATTTTAATTGATTTCATTGATGTATCATGTATTAAATTTGTTCTTTTTTTTGTTCTCTTTAGTATTGCGGAAATTAGAGGATTTTGAATCTCCTGTTTTAACATATAAAAGATTAGTCGCTGCAGGTATTCGAGTAGTTCTAACAATTAGAAAGAATTATTGGAATTTAGAAAATACTGACAAATTATTCAAAAATTCACCGGCCAGACATTTATTAGTCTATGAGATGACGAATGATATATATAACAAAAGGGTCTTTCATCCAGAAAAAGTAGGTTGTCAACAGACTTCATTTTTTTTTTTTTTTTTTTAGATAATCACAAGTATCTTGTTTATAAAGTATAATGTCAATTTAAAAATGTATACATTAATTATTAAAATGTATTATTTAATAACGATACATTTTTATCAATGTGAAGTATTTGTAATTTTAAAAATGTTTTTTTTCTTTTAGTCACCCAAGAAATTATTAATGCAACATTTTAAATATTACGGTTATTTAAGATTTGAACCATGCATCTGCGATTATCCTGTATCAAAATCAAAAGTAACAGTTGGCATTGGTAATAATGAAATCAATTTATGGATATTAGATAATCATAATAATATAGAACTAGGATGTAAAATAACTAGAATACGATGTTGGCGTATAACTACTTTAACAAATGCACCAAGTGTAAGTATGCATTTAAAAAAAAAAAAAGATACAAAAAACAAAAAAATGAAGAATATTTACAATTTTTAATGATTGACACAAATATCCAATTTTTAGGCAATTCGATGGACTGATAGTGATCATTTTGATCTCGAACTATCTTTTGAATATTTATTTCCTGATAATAAATTGCAATGGATTACTATTTCTTCCAATCAAGCTATTTTAATGTCTGTTTCTCTACAATCAATGATTGATGAATTAGTGTTAAAAAATACAAATGACAGCAAACAGGTTTGTAGATAATTAATAAATGTTAATAAAATCAAATGTTAAAACTTAAGCAATGAATATATTTACTTTTAGGAGTCAGAGAGTAATGACTCGTCATGGGTACATGTACAGAAAGATGACAACCATATTGTGGTGGAAAATAAATTGGTAGCAAATATTGATGAAGTCAAACAAGAACATGAGGTAAAGACAACTTGGCTCTGCTTAGTTTCATTATTTCTTTCTCTTATAATACTCTTTGTTATAATTATTATATTTTGTTCTTTTTTTTTTTGTTCTTTTTCAGAAAAATGGAGTTCAATCTAATGTTCAGAAATTAATAGATGCACTAAAGTCATCTGTTCCTCCATGGACGACAACGAAAAAGAATAAAAGAGTTACGGTTTATAGAGAAAGTATAGAAGAATATAGTAATATTATGGCAAATAATCCATTTTATATGATAAATGATGATGTTTTATAGTGTTGTCTATAATGAAATTCCTAATTTTTAATGAAGGTAATTATTAAATGAATACTGCCGTAGCAGCAGATCTAATATCATATTTTAAATGATCAATTTTGCTAATGAAAAATATTTAACAAATTTTATATCGAATGAATCAGTGTGTCGTGTTTTGATACTATTATACAAAAAAAAAAAGGTTTTTATAAATAATTTATATTTATAATTGTGATTTTAAAGAATTTATTATTTTAAGAATGAAATAGGAATATATATGTTAGAATCTGTGAACTATAGAAACAATACGAGAATATTATAAATTTTTGAAAATATTAAATTCAAAGAGATTATTATTGGATTGAAGTTTCAATAAAAAAAAAAGAAAACTTCTAAAGAGAACTAGTCAATTAAAAAACTAATATATTCCGTTAAATATTTCTTCTTGATTATGATTTTTTTTAGTATTGCAATATTTGAGATTTCAATTTTGTTAAGTTTATTTTTGTTATTTTTTTTACAAAATTATTTTATGCGTTTTGATTTAAAATTGTATTATTTTATGTATTTTTATGATTAAAAAAAAAAAATTATTTATACGAAGTAAATAATGAATTACTTATATATATAAATGTATAATGTGAAATTTTGGATACTCTGAATAATAAAAAAATAATAAAAAAATATTTAAAAAAAAAAAACAAAAAACAAATGCATCGTAGAAAAAAAAAATGGAAAGTCTTGTCTTTTAAAGCTCAGTGGCAAATGCATATTTATTGATGAAAAAGTAAAGACGATTTTGGCAGATACTACAAATATCTGGACTAATTTTTACATAAATGAATTAATATTATTTTTTAGTAATAACGAGATGATCCGCAGATAAATACTAAATTTTAACAAAATGGCGTTCCAATGCTTTTACTGTATATCTGCAATAATACTGATGAAATATTATTTTGTCCATTTTAAAAATACGAATTATATTTATAAAATCAGTTTTGTATATATATATAATGAAAAAATTTATATGATACATAATTTTTAAATTCCAATAAAAAATAAAAAAAAATAAAAACAACGAATATATCTTAAATGTGTTTCACACTGAATAATACAAAGAATAGAGGAGATTTCAATGAAGCCACAAAATGTCGATGAAATTAAACAATTTGTGTATATTATTTTATCAACGTTATATAAAAGAAGCAGATAATGAAGAAAAAATCATTCATACAATAGATCTCATTTATATTAAAAAAAAAAAAAAAAAAAAAAATGAATAGAAGATAAACGGAATATTTTACAAAATTAATAAAAGTCACTTTGTAATAGAACAAATTCTTTCTACGAATAATTTTTTGTGATTTTTCTTAGTGGCCCCCCCCCCGAAAAAAAACAAGAATAGAAAAAAATATTTAAAAAATAAACCAATTTTATAGATCTAGTTAAGAATAATTGAAATTCAGATCTTGTATTACTGACATCGTGCATATTTTTCTATATCAAAAATATGTTATTATTCTGTATTCTCATTCATCAAACGGATAAAAAGTAAGTTCAGTTCTGGCTACAGGATCTAAGGTGTCATCATCCGAGAGATCTACCTTTATTATTTATTATATATGTATGAAATAGCCCAACGTCAGCAAAGAATTTCTCTGTGTGTTGTAATTGTTATTCTCTACAATTTTAGGCAACAAGTCAAGTACGAATCACCATTATGACGACAACTTGCCACAACATATGGGAATTCTATATAAATATTGTTTTGTTGAATTAATCGATGATTATTAATATCATGACATCATAATCATTACTAGTAAATTATTTTGTTTACATTCACATTTGACGGTTATTATAGCTAATCGTATGAAACAAACTTATATAAGGAAATATGAAACGAATTTATTGAATAATCTAAAGAGTTGTGTGAAGAGACCTTTTTTTAACGTCTTCTCAAAAGCTTCGAAAAAAAAACCTTCAAATATGAAAATAGGAGAAAAGATTACACAGCACTGAAGAAATAGAAGAAATTGCTTCTCACTAATTTTACCAAATGAAATTATTTCGGGATTTGTAGATAAATACTGACAAACTCGATTGACTGCTGTTGAACAACTTTCTCAGATTGTAAAGGATTTGGAGCCAACAGATGATGTATCTGCACAAGTCATTGTATGAACATTGACAAAAAAAATCTGGCCCAAAAGACATGAACTTCCAAGTTCTCAAAAACATAAATTGGAAATTATAAAAATGTTGACAGATAATCAACCATTCTCATGCACTGTTTCTGGATATTGCATAACAGATATAACAGAAAAACTGGGATGTGCAAAAAATAGTGCACTTGCATCCGAGACACTTTTATCAATAGCAAGTGCTACTAGTTTTTGAATATGTGGCTAATGAAATATTTACATTTGCATTTAGTCAAAAGAATCCTAAAGTTCAGCAAGAAACATTGCTTTGGTTGAATAGGGGTCTTATAGAATTTGGATGAATTAATCTTTAATAGTAGATAATATAAAGAAAGCAGTAGGAGCAACTAATCCTGGTGTATGTACTACTGCTATAACACTAATTGGTACTTTAGGGCCGAGACGAGGTGCAGAATTTGAATTAACCCCTTACGAAATTTTAATGGATGATATTCGGGAACAAAGGTATCGTCTGAATCCGACACCTCATCCAAAGAAAGACGTTCACATTATTATTCTTGAATTTATTCGAAGTCGACTAACTTTGAAAAAGGCATCAGAGAGACAATTATCTCCTTTATGAAAAAAATGCACTTTACGAAAATTGCTGATAGAGAATATAAAGAACCCTCCGAAACCTTTACGATCATCACGTGATAGACGACAAGGTCCTACGATTGAAGAAAGAGCACGATCGAATGAACAGACATCCGACATTAACAACATGAAAGAAAATGGGTCGCCGACCGTACCGAAACCTGCTCGTAGAGATTCCGATAGTTTAAATACCAGACGGACTAGAAAAATAATACCCGTTGATTTCGATTTGAAGCTTCATGCGGAAGATGAAAATGATGAGGATTATAATGATGAATTAAATGTAACAAGATTCGATGAAGAAGACGAGGCCTATGATTATCCATTTGAAAATCGTGCTATTACAAATGATAATAAAGATCATGATCATGAAATAGATGACGAAGATGTGGATTCAGCAAATCCTTGGGAATTCTATATAAATATTGTTTTGTTGAATTAATCGATGATTATTAATATCATGACATCATAATCATTACTAGTAGTCGTAAAACTTCGCAATTTCGATAATTTCAACACCCTAATATTGCGAAGTAGAGAAATATAAGACTATTCTCTAATAGGGAAGACTAATCCTAGTAAGTTCTTTCTCGAAATATTTTCTTGCAATGTATCCTCTCACCCACCATAATGTGTTACGTGAAATTACGTAAAAACTATCATGTATGAGAATGCATAAATTTATATATTTTAAATATATGGTGTTTCGTGCTTAAGAAAGAATATCTCTCTCAGGTGAGATTAAATTGATGTAAGCTAATATTGACATCACGCGTTATTGAAATTATATACTATATATGGCAGTAGAATTAGCAATAAAGTATAATTCGCGTTTGAAATTAAATGAAAATACTTAAATGCCTAAAACGAAATTTCTATATATATATATATATATGTATGTATGTATTATGTGAATGATGTTCAGGGCTTGTAGTGGTATTTCTTTCTAAAACTTCAGGTCACTGGTCATATTATCGCGTTGAATACGACGTTCAATTTTTCACTGCACCTTACATAACGGTAAGGTTTATTAGTGCAAGTAACAAGTAGGGGGGAGGAAGTAGCTTTAGAAAGCCAATATTTAAGCTCTAATAATGATTTCATTAAAAATAATTCTTGTTAAAATAAATGGCATTAAATGTGACTAGTAGACGCAAGATTGTATCGTCAAATGTCATTTCCAAACAAGCCAACAATTGTAAACTTTATGCTTTCCCGTTTCACATGCATTGCACACCTTCTTGCATTTCCTAATCAACCCTAAAAAGGGATATATGTATATATATACTTTCTTTATAAGAATAGTATATTTAACAGTAAATATATGTGTAAATTTAATAGAAAATAAAGAGAGAAAAAAAACACGAAAAGAAATATGAAGGAAGAGTTAAGTAGTGTTACTGTTTCTTCACCTAAGTCATGATGTAAAATAATTTACATTGGTGACGTGAGGCTATTGGCTAGTATTACCTATGTACCCTAGTTTCCCAAAGATAAGAAACATTTATTTAAAGAGGGGAAGTTATTTTTAAATGATTATATCTCTTACCAGATAAATGTACATAAAATAAATGTCCTTTTCTTTGACGAAACTAGGGATGAAGTGGATAAAATCTATTTGTTTATACAACTGTACACTCTTTATCTATCATCACACTCATTTGTTTAAAAAAAGAAATCAAACTGTTAGAAGTTCTGTTGTCTCTTTCGTTTAGTATCCATGGCATCTAAAATTGGTTGCCTCTTCGTTTGATATCTTCTTCTTAATTCATCAATTTCGCGTTCCATTTCTGCGTCCAGATTAGCCATTCGTTGTTGTAGTTCTTCGTAAGATAGAAACTTTAACTGCAAAAATTGTTATAGTGTTTGATTAATGTTTTCAACTTAATAGGCGAAAAAACTAAGATGATATTTTATCGAAATAAGATCTACTACTACTTATTTAACCCTTTCAATAAAGCGAAAAATCAGTCCGAGTGCGAAAGGGTTAAATCGTAAAAAAAAGCAGATTATTAAATGTAAGTATTATAACAAATTTGTTTAATTTATATTAAATTATTGTATCTTGTTATTTGCTAATACTTACAAAGTCAAAATCACGTTCCGTAAAAACATTTTGAAACTTGGCTACATTATTGACCGGTTGTTCTTGTACCGGATGTGATATTTGATTGAGTTGTAATTGTAAATGGCTTTGAAACCTTTGAGATTCTGTAGCACCTTGAACATCGATTTTATTAGCCATCTCTACATTATGCGCTCCTGATATTTGTCCATTACCCTAGATATTTATAAAGAAATATTTTGGTTCTATATTAGTACCTTCAAAGCTATTTTTTTTTCTTTACACTTACTTTTCCTATTTCGGGTGCTTCCTTTTTGTCAAAATGATCAAGGAACAAAGGTCGATATTTTTTTCCAGATTCAACTGATCCAGTATTATGCCCTATAAATATGTATACATATGTAACAATAGTAATTTTTTCTTCCCTCCGAGCGAAAAGCGTCAACTATTCTCCCGCTGTTCAAAACGAAGTTGCCGCTTTCCGCCTATGTCGAGCAGAAAAAATGTATACTCACCTAGGGAGGTAAAGTAAGAAATGTCTCAGAGCACATGTAATTGTTGTCCGAGGCGAAGCTGAGGTGCATCTGCTCTGCGATCATGTGTTCTGAGACATTTCTTACTTTACCTCCCTAGGTGAGTAATATACTATTGTTTACATATACATTAACCTACGGATGTAAATAACTAACTTTTCATAGTGGCTTCAGTATCAGTATCACTGTTAATGACCATTGTACCAAGATCTAATACTGCAGATACAAGCGTTCCAGTGTCTGGCAAATCATGACTGGGTACAAGTGTTCCTGTATCTTCTGGCAAAGGTTTCATGGTACCACTACAATCTTCTTCATCCTTTATATTTACAAATAAAATCACATGATCAATATATTTAACATTTGACAAAATAATATATATATTTATACAAATCAAGTTAAATTTAATTTGATGACATTACCGAATCATCTGCTTGATTTTGATTTTTAATCGCAACGTTATTGATAACATGTGCACGATGTGCACTTTGCTTCTCTCGTATTTCATGAGCTTCAGCGATCATATGACTAAGAATACTTGGTTGCTTTGCATTACCTGTAATGATATGCAGTTGTATTAATTTAAAAAAAGAAAAAAAAAAAAGAAATTTCAACAGTTATTTAATATCGAATTTTTGCAATACATGCAAAAATATATGCAATATGTTTACCAATAAATTCATGATTGAGTAATTCAGAAGCCGTAGCTCTTTCTTCTGGATTTTTAACAAGGCACCCGCTGACAAAGTCAATAAATTCTGGACTCCATTGATCCGGTTCTCTAAAGCTAGGTGGAGGTTTAGTTGGAATCATAAATATTGCTCTCATTGGATGAATATCACCATATGGAGGTTTTCCTTCTGCCATTTCTAAAGCCGTTATACCAAGTGACCATATATCTGCAACGCAGTCATATCCTATTTCTTGTATAACTTCAGGTGCCATCCAAAATGGTGTTCCAATCACTGTATTACGTTTAGCCATTGTATCCTATATGACAAGACAATTAATCATAATTAAATTTATTAAATTCACATTGTAGAAATGAATATGAATCAAAGTATTAAATCTTACAGTCAATTGACCCGCAACACCAAAATCGGCTAATTTTGCGTGTCCTTCATTATTTAGTAAAATATTTCCAGCCTTAATGTCCCTGTGTATTTTTCTTCTTAAATGCAAGTATTCTAATCCTTTCAAGGTATCACTAAGAATCGTAGCGATTTCATCCTCTTGTAAAGTTTTTTTCCTTAATCTCATAATGTCACTAACAGATCCAGCTCCACAGTATTCCATTACAATCTGACAGTAATCACAAAAGTTTCAATAATAAAATACATATTAATTGATCTTATAAAACTTGATAGAAGAAATGATTTAACTTGTTCTTACCCATAAGTCCGTATTTTTAAAATAACTTCCATAATATTTAACAACATATGGAGAATCACATTGTTGCATTATTGAAATTTCTTTTATGATTTCCTGTAAATCCGTATCCACAGGTACTTGTTTAATGGCAAGCACTTGCCCGCTCTCCTTATGCAGCGCTTTATAAACTGATCCATAAGATCTGCATTATAAGAAATCATAGAAAAACAAATATATTAATAATAAACAAATGATATGCTTTATCTACCTTTAACAGATTTCCTTTAGACTATAATTGTTTGCCAATCAATAAAGGTATAATTTGTTAATTGAGTCACATAACTATTTTTATAAGAAATAGCTATTATAAGAAATATATTTAAATGCAAGCTACAGAACAATTGTTTAAACTCACCCTTCTCCTAGTTTGCATATAATATCAAAAACTTCTTCAGGTTGTCTCGTTAAGCTTTCTTCTGATAACTTTTTTAATTCACTGCAAAGCATCAAATAAAGTAAGGAATTTCGCATTACTTTATGGTAAACTATGTATATTTAAATATATATATATATATTTTTTTTTTTATAAAAACGATGCTATATATTAATAATACTATTTTTGTCAACATAATATTTTAGCTATATGATTGTAAAGAAATATATCAAAGATGACAAAAAATTGAACGTAACGTTATTTCGTGGGTATTCTAAAATATATAGTCGAGGAAAATAAGATTTTCAAGAAGAAATTACTACCAACAGGTTAACAAAGGAAGAAAATATCTCATTAAATAAAAAGCATCGATTTATAATTAATCTTAAAAAATCATATTAATTCAAATGTAAAGGATCATCATTATTTTCTTATTTATTAAGATTTCAAAATGCCAAAGTAGAACTAATCGTAAACGCATAAACAATTGAATACCTCTTAGAAGACATCTTCGTTTTTATATCACCGAGTTCTTACTCGATAAAAGCACGTCCAGTGGATAAAAATAATGAAATGCGATTAAATAAGATATCATTCCGTTTGTAAAAATATAATTAATTCATACGAAGAATATTACATTTTTTTTCAATAAATTAAAATAATTACAACCGAAATATCGAAGAGGCTTCGAACATCGGCCATTGTAGATGGCGGAGTTACAAATACGCATCGAAAGATGCATTTGAATCATTAGCGCTATTTCGTGCATCTACACAGGAGCGACTTTTTTCGAGTACTCCATTGATTCGTAAAAATAATTCAATCAGCTTGACGAAAGTCAAATGAATGATAAACGATGAGATAAAACGTACAACATTATTTTCCGTTTTACAATAATGTTTTCATTCAAATGCAGTTTGTAAAGGAAAATTGAATGGGTACGAGCGATAAGCCAATCGGATGATAGTTGAATGAAAAGAAAGAAAGGTAATTGGCTAAGGGTAAGAAGCACTAGCCAATGAGAAAACTTTGAACTCTTATGTTTTGTTACGAGCGTGTTTTTCATTGGTCGGTTGGAAATTTTTTGTAAAGTTAGGGGGTAGTTTTGTTGGTAGACAGACGTTCTACGGTAACTTTGATCTTGGTCCCAAGAGCAGTAGGTAGCGTAGATACTGCCGAAGGCAGTAGGTTGCTAGAAAGGAGCAACAGGCTAGCACATTGGTTCGGTTCGGTTCGGCTCGGCGCTTCGGCGACGTGCGTTGCGTAGCGACTTGCCCGAATGGTTAGCATCGTCGATCCAGTGCCTAGTGTTTCCGTAACCGTGACGGTGAGTCGTGGGGTGTGTTCGTGCCTTTTTTTTCATTCTTTACCGTCGTCAAACACTTCTTACAAGAGGGTTCCAAGGGGGTGCGTAAATATATAAGAATTGTGTGTCGTATGCTTTCGCATACGCAGGTGTATTACAAGGGAGACGAGTGTGAGACGGCGAAGGATAAGATATATCGTTGAGGGAGGAGTTAGAGAGAAGAGGACCGCGAGAAAAACGGAGCAACAGAATCAGCAAAGGAGTGAGAGAAAGAGAGTGTGTGTGCGGGGAGAGAGAGAGGTAAAGAGGAAAGATAAAGGAGAGGCAGAGTGTGCGCGAGCGCGCGGAAAAGAAGACGGGGGCGGTGGCGGAGAAAAGAGGAAAAGGTGGTGGTGGTGGCGGCGGCAGTGATAGTGGAGGTGGTGGATGAGAAGAAGGAGGTGGAAAGAGCATTGTAAGATAGAAGTCGGAGGTGGAGGAGGACACGGGCGCCGCGACGCGACGCGACGCGACGCATCGCAACGCAACGCAACGAAACGAAACGAAAAGAAACGCAACGCAACGCAACGCAACGCAACGCAACGCAACGCAACGCAACGCAACGCAACGCAACGTAACGCAAAGCAAAGAAAAGAAAAGCAAAGCAAAATAACTTGAGAATAAAAAGGTAAAGACGAACGAATACGAATAAAGAAAAGCACTGGAGGAGAAAGAGGAGAGTAAGAAAAAGAAAAAGAAGAAATAATAGTAATAGTAAAAGTAGTTAAAAGTTAGTAGTAGTAGTAGTAGTAGTAATAGTAGTAGAAGTAGACGAAGAAGAAGAAGAACAGCAACAGGGGACGATCGAGAAGACGGCGGAGCGCGTGATCCAAAATGGCGCTCAATCAGGAGATCGATCAGTTGTCGAACAATAGTAATCTCGTAGTGAGGATCGATCAAAATTCAGAATCCGATCTACAGGCTTTGTTCGATACGGTCTTGAAGCCGGACTCAAAACATCCGCTTCAAGTGCCATTGCGTATGCGAAATTTACCCGATTCGTTTTTTAATCCACCTTCAACCGGCAGCAGAAGCCCGTCGATTTCGCACTCGCGCGAAAATTCGGCCGACTCGGCATTCGGAGCCGGCGGCAGCGGCGGCGCTTCCGGCGCGGTCACGGGGACCACCGGAGGACGTAACGCGGAATCATCCGGTGGTGGAGGCGGCAACGTCGTAGCCGGAGGTGCTAACGTTTCCGTCGTGGGTGGTGGCGCCGGCGGGGGGGCCGGGGCCGGTGGGGCCGGTGCTAGCGTTGGTGTAGCAAATGGAAATGGAGGTGGTCCGGCCGGTGGAGGAAGCCCCGGTGGAGGAGCCGGAGGAGTCGTCGCGGTCGCGGCCGCAGCGGTCAGCGCAAATGTTAACGGAGGAAACACTGGAGGTGCCGGTGGAACGGCGAACGGTGGCCCGCCGAATGGTGGTGGTGCGGGTGGCGTCTCGGCGGGTTCGGCCGCGAGTGCCAACGCCGTTAACGGTCCTGCACCAGCGGCTGCAGCAGCGGCCGCGGCAGCCGCTGCAGCCGCAGCTGCAGCTGCTGGCTTGACGGTAGCTCATCCGCGAGCTCACAGCAGCCCTGCATCCCTGCAACAAACCTATACGTCCGCGCAACAGGCGCAGCAACACGCGCCGCAGCCGCACGCTCGTCACCATCATCACCAGAAGCAACGCAGTTACGACGTCATCAGCACGGTCGACGACCTGGGACCCCTGCCACACGGATGGGAACAGGCGCGCACTACCGAGGGACAGATCTATTTCCTCAAGTGAGTACCTCATCTTTCTCTTCTCTTCTTTACTCTTTCTCTTCTCTTCTTTACTCTTTCTCTTCTCTTCTTTACTCTTTCTCTTCTCTTCTTTACTCTTTCTCTTCTCTTCTTTACTCTTTCTCTTTCTCTTTCTCTTTCTCTTTCTCTTTCTGTTTCTCTTTCTGTTTTTCTTTCTGTTTCTCTTTCTGTTTCTCTTTCTTTCTCCTTCTTGCACGCGCCTGCCTGCCTGCCTTCGCGGACTTTGATTCTTCCACCTGTTGGCTATCGATAAATCCTCGCTATTTTGCCTTCGTTCGATCAGTTACGTCAATGTGCTTTGGTACCGTTATACGACAACGTTTCTTATCGCTACTTTCTTCTTTTATTATGTTTTATTTTGGAATTTTTGTATTCGTATTTCCACGCGTTGACGCAAACATAAGAAACTTTCTTTCTCGATTTTTAAATAAGCATTTTATATGCACTATGCGTCAATTAAACTTTGAGAAAATGGAAAAGAAGCGGCGTCTCTGAAATGAAATTTGTGAATATAAAGTTTTAAGATGTTGTTTGCACCGTAGGCGCATTTTATCGAACGACGTTACTAAAGTCGAGGAAAAATGTGACGTGCAAAGCCGGTGGTACGATTCGTCGCGCAGAAACACGGACGCGAATGCGGTCCGGAGGCTTGAGCAACGACGAAGTCGTAGCAGTTTTGTTGTTCGAGCCGGTCTCTTGGTATTCGCCTTTGCGTGCCTTCGGCTGAGGTCCAGTTTCTTCTACGTCGTTCGATTCGTGCGATCCCTTTCTCTCCTTCTATCTCCAACGATCGTAACTTTGAACCACCTCATCAAAATTTCCCCTTTAGTTTCGTTCTTCCATTTGCAAATCTCGAAAGTTTGTCGATATCTTTACTTTGTTTATTCTCTTGCTGTCCCAACTTCTCTTCTTTGTCTTTGCTTTATCAGATTCTTGTGTCTATTTTTTAATATACTCGTTTATTATCGTATCGGCTAAAACGAATCTTGAAATACACCGTATATGCGATAAGACTTTAACGGCGAGCTACGAAATAGGCCGGTGATTATACCTCGATAGGAGAGAAATTACGTGACTTACTTTTTATGATTGCAAATTGCACTACTAGTCACATTCAAAGAAACGATATATGATGGTGGTGGTGGTAGTGGTGGTGTCTGGGAAATGTACAGAAATCGGGCGCGCGAACAAATTCACCGATTTCTTATTTAACGATTTGAAATTGGCGGCGAAGTTCTAGGCGAATCTCGTGCGCTTACATTAGACCGTTATGTTATTACGGCTAACGAAGATGGAACTTTAATGGGGGCTGATTTTATCTAGCGGAGATCGCATCCAAGCGATTATGCCAAAGTCCGAAGGAACTTTCGACTTACGTCGTTACCGTTAGACGCTGACCGAAGCGGCGATCGAGTATCGCTCCAAGAGAATCGTCGTCGAAATCACGTTTCTCGTAATTCGAACGTTCATTATTTCCATTTTTATTGGCTTTCGGGAAAAAAGAAATATGACGAATTATCGCTAGAAGAGTTTTTAAGCGCCTCAACGCATACGGTATTATCGTTACGTGGCGCTAATTGGATAAGTTCTTTTACGATTGATCGCTTCTATGTAATTACACATTTTCTTAGTAATCTTACGATGATTCGATTTCGCTTTATCGGTTGGCAATAAAATTCTAAGCATTTTGTTCTTCTATACTCCGTACGACAAGACTCAATGACCCGTTGGAGAGTTAACCGTTGGATTTCTGTTATTTCCAAAGATTTCCAAAGAGACTCCAAATCTAATTTGTAAACGACAATTAGTCATTAGTTCCTTATTAATAATTCTAACGACATTTTTATTTCCTTTTCAAAATCGCTCATTAAATAATAATTAGCTTATATGTTGTCATGAGTATTGAAAAAGATCAGAGAGGAGGAAAATACACAGAGTTGCGCTTTGGATCTTGTAACGAAGAACTATAAAGGCATCCGGGACGAAGGACGATTTGAGCGTTTCCGCACAGCGACTATTGCGGCGACTATTGCGGCGAATATTGCGGCGAATATTGCGGCGGCCTCGAACACCGACGCGAGAAAGTAACGTTACGCTCTATACGCCTTTCTTACGCGCGACGACCAACGCGTATGCGAGTCTCCAATACCAATACCAATACCAATACTAATACTAATACCAATACCAATACCAATACCAGTCTCCCTGTGCACAGTGACACGTGTTAGATACTAATATCGACTCTATGAGATCCAACAAGACTCTCGATTCTATTGTTCTCGACGATGCGCGTGAGTTGCTTTCCTCTAACTCACTGTGCCAACCTTTTCTTCCTTATTATAAACGTTTTATTATTAATATACCGCCTTTTTTATTGCTTCAAAACGATCAATCCGTTCTTTACTCTTTTCGATTACCAACGTAATAAACAAATAGAAAATTCTTCTACTACAAAAATTCAATCCAATGTTGAGAAGACTCCGGATGTGCTATCGGTGTCATCGATGCACCGATAGAAGTGAAAGGCGACATTTGAAAATGTTAAAAGGTAACTGATATTTATGATTCTCTTTTTCTCCGCGATCCACAACGCGTGCTCTTCACGTTCCGAATCTTTTCTTCTCTTCCGAATTGTGTTATTCGAAGGCTCGATCAAGTAGGTATTACATCAAATGTTTTATAACAAGGAACCGCCTTTCATAACTATGCAAAATGGCTGTGTTTGGGTCTATGATTAATTTATGAGTGTTCGAAACTCAAAAATCGAAACTTTTATTTCTTTTGAAAAGATAATAATAAATAAAGAAAGAAAGGGATAAGAGCTAGCACGTTTGTTGATGACATCGTCAACGTCATCGTTGTCGTCTCATGATAATAGCAGGATGGCGGCTTAGCTCACCTTACGCTTCGAGTTATCAGTTTGATAAGCTTAAAACTTCTTGGAAAACTTGCGATGCAGCTGTAGAGAGAGAAAGAGAGTCAGTCGTATTATTTCTTTCTTTTTTATTCTTCGACCGCCCTGTTCGTTGGTTTTTTCATTGTAACGTTAGCCGTCGTATAAATAAAACTGGTCCGTTCGGTCATCTCTGTTCCTTCCTTCCTTCCTTCCTTCCTTTGAAGTAAACTTATTGTCCTATTCACGCGCGTCTATAAGTTATTCTACCCTTTAGTTGAGACTACCTGTTCTACGAACACACAGGTTGTTCGTACCTCTTTCTAATGCGTTTCAACCTGTCTAAAAAGTTTCCTCGAACCTTCTCAGAATCCGGGACGTAGAAGTAAAAAGCATAGTCGGTGGCTACTCTCGCCTTGGGAATGCCATTCGTTGAGCCTCGAGCTAAACAAACCCGCTCGCATGACTATATACCACTGAGAGATCAACCTATCGTATCGTATCGTATCGAACGGTGTGAATGGACCTTTAACAGCCGTCTATCGTGAATACGACTCTCCAAACGACGACACACACGGTTGCCTCGCTCACACTACTTATATATTCTTCCTATATATGTGTATGCTGGCATATACATATATGTTTCTCTCCTCGGCTTCCCTCTTTGGCCTCCCTCGACCCTCCTCCTCCTACTTAGCTTCCCTCTGTACCTCTCGAGCGCTTCTCTTTCGTTCTTCGAACCTGATCCACCTGCGTCGCCGTGACTGAGATTCCCACGTGTCACCTGTCGTGGGAAGTTCCCTTCGAGACTGCGTCCTCCTCCTACTCTTACTTACTCCTACTCCTCCTTCTCCTTCGCCTTTACCTTTGCTTCTCTTGCCTGGTGTCTTCGCTTCATCTTCGTTTTCTTTCACTATCGCTCTTCTTCTTCTTCTTCTTCTTTACACGCTGATATAAGAGATTAGCCTTCTCTTTCGAATTTTGGTGTCGTCTTCCTCGTTTCGACGTAATTCTAAGCTTGGGAATCGAACCATCCACTTAAGTTACTTTTTTTTTTTTTTATACATATCATCGATAAAAAAAATATGTGTAAAAATGTAATACGCTCCGAAATTTCACGTTTAATTATTCCTAAATGTTATTATATTGATTTTTTTGGAATTCATTTCTATTAACCCTTTGATATGTAATAATGTTTCGGAGACGTCATTCATTTCATGTGCCATTGTAGACTTTGACGTCTTTGTGACGTCAACAATCGACTCCGGCGGACGCCGTGCAGCATATTATTCGATTAGTTAATTATTTCACTCGTTTAATTATTGTTCATTAATATTATATATATATATATATACATATATATCAATCTGATTAAATTTTATATAGGAATGCAAATTTCGAAATGTTTCGAAAATTGTGCTGAATAATTGTGTTCCTCGTTTAATGTTTCAAATCAATTTATTTTAACATGTCTCCTTTTTTTATTTATTATTATTTTTTTTTTTATACTTACTATTAACAATAGTCAATAGGAACCAATGTGATTT